>NC_143034.1:52651370-52868870 GCF_057628025.1 Oncorhynchus mykiss
GTGTAGGGCAGCTTGATGGAGGTCTAGGGCAGCTTGATGGTGGTGTAGGGCAGCTTGATGGTGGTCTAGGGCAGCTTGATGGTGGTGTAGGGCAGTCTGATGGTGGTCTAGGGCAGCTTGATGGTGGTGATGGGCAGCCTGATGGTGGTCTAGGGCAGCTTTATGGTGGTCTAAGGCAGTTGAGGGTGGTGTAGGGCAGCCTAATTCGATTAATCTGATGTTTCTTGGTGTGTGGTAGATGCTACTCCAGGTGGTCCCTGAGCGCTGTGCCTCTCCCTGAGTTTAATGATGGGTTCTCCTGATCCTTCTCCTGGTAGTGAGGGGCCTGGTCTCCTTCACCTGCTCCACTTCAATGAGAAATGACAGGGAGATCTTACATGTACATACAATGTCTGAAAAATAACACATACAGAGGGATTACAGGTGAAAGGGACTGATTGTCGTCATTGACTCCATTTGTGACATTCTTCTCAAATTTGTGGCCTAGAGCCTTACCTGCAGACATAGAACAGGATGTAGGCAGTCTGTGAAATCGCCTTCAGCACAGTGGCCTCATCTGTCCTCAAGACATGTGTGTCATCCAGGCAGAGCCACCCACTGCCACGGCTGTCCAAAACATCACTGATGTAGTGGCCTAGGGAACAAGGGAAACAAAATAGAGTGTACATTTAGCTTTCATAATTGTGTGTGCGTGCCTGCATACCTGCGTGCCTGCATACCTGCATGCCTGCATACCTGTATACATGTTGTCTCCCAGATGTGAGATCACACTTGACAATTTGTAGATATTGTCTGGCTGGTGTCTCTGTAAGGAAACACATTTAATAATAGGATTGTTATTTTGTCTACAGGATAGGGGTGCCTTCTATAACTGCCTTATCTTGATCCGTCCACTATCTCAACTATCTCAACTGGATCTAATTATCTGTTATCTGTTCTATTTCTCTCTCTCTCTCTCTCTCTCTCTCTCTCTCTCTCTCTCTCTCTCTCTCTCTCTCCTCACCACAGCGGCTGCCTGCTGCTTTTCCTCACTGTCAGCTGGTTTCTCTAGCTGGTCAGAGGAATTTGAAGCTGGTGGGGGTATATCAAATATAGTGTAAATACAAACCAGAAAGTGAAGTGGAAACCTATCAACAAATATACTCTTAACTTCAGCTTCCGACTTGCTTTCCTCAACAGTCCTGTTTCATGAGAGGGTATTGTGCATGATGTCAGTAACACAATGTCCTACCTGGTCTATCAAGGGTGCCTTTCGGGGAGTTTGCAGGTTTGTTGTCCATGTTGTTTTTCCCCAGGGAGCTTGCCCTGTGTAAATTGATGGCATTGAAAATAAATATCTAGTGTGTGAAAATCATGGTGTGTGTTGGCTACTCAATGTGCAATGTCCCAAAACAGAGTGTAAACCAACCTGGCTCCATACTGGACATGGGCTGTCTTCCCACATACGGCTGGGAGGGTTATTTCTGCAGGGATGGACATGGGATCATCCACCTTCTTTGGCTCCCAGTCGCCTGCAGTAAATCGCTTGATATGAAGCATTAGGACCCTGCTCAGAGACAGACAGGCAGGCAGGCATTCACAAAGACAGACAGACAGACAGACGGACGGACGGACGGGCGGACGGACGGGCGGACGGACGGACGGACGACCAGGTAGGCATTCACACAGACAAAGGAATCAGTCTTGTACTCAATTCAATAACCCAGTTTGGTGAGTTAGATCAGGACTGTCAATTGTAATCTGAGATGATGATGGGGGGACTCACCGGGGCAGCGTGAGGAAGTGCATAGTCACAGATGCCATGCTGCCTGAGCACACCCTGCATGCACACTCTAACGCAGATGGCTAGGTGACAAAGGATAGCAATACAATTATGAACATTATGACATTAATGATAGTGTTCCTTGACATACTAACTCTTGGTTTAAGCTAAGTGCTGACCTTAAAGTAGAGGTCCAGGCTGTGTGGCAGGTAATGGCTCAGGCTCAGGGACAAGTGATTGTAATCCTCCTGACCATACACTATAACTCCACAGCTTCAGAAGTACGGAGAGAAATGCATCAGCTATCCAACACAAACCTTTTGATCCTCTACACACTATCTTAATGCTTTACCTCTGTATCCTGCATATTATGCTGACATTAAACCTCCTTACAAATGTGATGATGACATCAAGGTACACCGTATACAAATGACAGCTGTTACCTGGTGCAGGTACGGGAAGTCTTCAGCTTGAATTCTAACTGCTTCACGGGGCAGGTGTATGGCTCTGGTGAGCCCTTTAATGCCATACCCTCCTCCTTCAGCTGAAAGAGGAGGAGCAACACACATTCATGGGCATCCTAAGAGAAGAATGGGAAAGAAGCAGAAAATACATCAACAACTACAACTGAAACAGAGCTGAGGAAAAACACTGTCACGTGTCCCAGGTTTATTGTTAAGTGAGTCTTTTAGCAAATAATATCTTACCTGTTCATTGTCGTCCTCATAGTCCTCATTGACAACGGAAAGACAGCGCTTGACTGTTTGAAGGATTTTCTTATTTTCCTTGTTCTTAGCATTAACAGTGCCTCCAGAAAGCCTGGCCTGATGTAACTCGGCAAAGCAGCTGTGGAGGGAGACAAAGAGCATGCATTCAGGTTTCACTCTCTCACCTTGGCCACAGATTAGCTCTGTGCTTCTACTTTAACTTCTGATCAAATATGATTCAACTGATTCCTGACTGTGACAGGAAATCATCTCTGGTGTTAATCAGAAGCTGAGTTGGGTGTGGTTTTATCTTAAAAATCATATGAGACACTAAGAGTGTACGAAGGACAATATATATCCATTCATCCATCCATCCATCCATACATACATAGATAGATAGATAGATACATACAAACATACATACATACATACATACATAAAAACATACATACATACATACATACATACATACATACATACATACATACATACATACATACATACATACATACATACATACATACATACATACATACATACATACATACATACATACAGAGAGATATATAGATAGATAGATAGATAGATAGATAGATAGATAGATAGATAGATAGATAGATAGATAGATAGATAGATAGATAGATAGATAGATAGATAGATGGATACATACAAACATACATACATACATACATACATACCACAGGAGGTTGATGGCACCTTAATTGGGGAGGAAGGGTTCGTGGTAATGGCTGGTTCGGAATCAGTGGAATGCTATCAAATACATCAAACATATTGTTTCCATGTGTTTGATGCCATTACATTTGCTCCATTTCAGACATCATTACGAGCCGTCCTCCCCTCAGCAGCTTCCACTGACACATACATTGAGGCGGAACTTGTGTACTGTAACTATAAGCGTCTAGGTGTTTGGGTCAGTGTGTGTACAGGTGGGACAGGAGGGTGAGAGCGAGGCTGTATACCATAGCAGTTTAGAGGAGGGGGAGGAACTCCAGATATTCTGCTGTCTCAGGATGTCTCTGCAAAATGCTGGCAGCCCCAGCAGGCACTGCAGAGCAGAGTTCATGAAGCAGGTGTTGCCAATATTAGGCAACCTGTGGGAAAGAAGCCATCAGTTACACACTAGTATCTGAACTGTGGACCAAAGGTAAACTAATGAATGGATTTGTAATGGATTTGTATTTAAAACAAAAAGCAGAGCTCAGAGATAAGAGTAGGTGTATGTGTGTGTGTGTAGATGTGTGTGTGTTTACCCGAGGAGCTTGGTGTTGTCTTCGCCCTCGCCTGTGCAGCTCTGCTCCCCCAGCTGGGTGCTACTCTTGCTGAACAGGTTGGGAAGGCGAGCCATGGCTTCCCGAGACCTGACCAATGGCCTGGAGGAAGAGAGACAGGGTAGAGGCCTCAGTAGCAGTGGCTCAACACCAATCGGTCTGTTTGAACACTGTTTTAATGTACAGGCATACATATATTCCTTACCATGTCATGGTGTGAGTGACCACTCTTATGTAGAGTTGAGTGAGATGAAGGTGGCTATTGTCTACAGTACTTACCTCTCCAAGGAGACAGAGGAAGCCTTCAGGTCAATGGAGGCCTCTGCAGAGAGAGACCGAGAGACGGAGAGCGGTAAGAGAGAAGCTTTGTCAAAGATGAATTGAGACAAGTAGCACCAAAAAATGGCACCCGTTTACAGACCTGCAATGCCAGCAAATAGGGGTACCATTCTCTTTGTCTGTGGAACAACTGCCCCCACCTCTTTGACCTCAGAGCTCATAAGATCTCTGTAAAGACACACAGACATATGCATTAGGTTAGCTATATTATATTGGCTTTTTCATTTCAATTTAATGGTGTTGGTTGGCATGAAATTTGATATCAGGCTGCAGTACCTGGCAGTCTCACTGTCTTTGTTGGTCTCTCCATGGCGGTGCAGGGGGTTTGGAGAGGAGGACTGGGGGGCAGGGGAGGAGACGTGAGTTGTGGAGGAAGGGCAGGCAGGACTGGGGGGAGTTCCAGAGGAGGATAACTGAGTTGAGACTGCCAGGGAAACAGAAGAAACACTAAAAGTGGAGGAGGTCTGTGATCCTTCCACTGAAGAAGAAGAAGAAGAAGAGAGAGATGACATGTTTAGAGAGGAGAGGGAAGAGAGGCCGAAGAACTTGGAGAGAGTGGAAGGGGATCTGGCAGGGGATCCAGGGGGTGAGGGGGATGGAGTGCCGATTGGTGTTCGGCCAGACAAGGGGTCGAGGGGCGTCAGAGATGTTGTAGAAGGTTTCAAATGGAAAGAAGAGACAAAGGAAGAATCAAGTTGGTGGTGATCCTTTACGTTCTTCTTCTCCCGGTTTTTCCAAACTGACGCAGTTACCATGCTGGCATCCAATGACGTCAGTTTGGGTGGGATTGGGAACGGCGATGGACAGCGGCTCCCAATCCCGAGGCGAACTCTGCACTTCTTTT
The DNA here is from genome assembly GCF_057628025.1 of Oncorhynchus mykiss. Lineage (NCBI taxonomy): Eukaryota > Metazoa > Chordata > Actinopteri > Salmoniformes > Salmonidae > Oncorhynchus > Oncorhynchus mykiss. The sequence goes on from NC_143034.1 coordinate 52,656,312, forward strand.
TCTGTTTGGAGAAACATTATATATGTTATATTTGAACTAGCAGCAAATGTCACACCCAAACCACGTGATCTGACCATAAAATAAAGAACTTGTCGCCCAATCATATTGAATTCTGTATCATAGGCTAACAAATAGCAAAAATACATGTTTATAAAAATAAAACCATTGTAACCATACAGTTATACCCTCTGTCCCAAATCCTGCCATTTGGCACAAATAAATAGACAATGAAACAACTAGTAATAGCTGAAAAGAATAGAATATACTCTAAATTGTAACAGAATTAGACAAATTCTAGCCCAGAATTGACACATACCTTTTTACAGCAACACAAACATCCCATTTCAGTGTATTTGTAGACTGTGCCTTAGTTTGCAGAACATCAAAATATGTTGCCTATTTCACATTGTGATGTCATAAACCAAATTATGATGCGCCTGTCTACGCGTTACCAGCGTAAATAGCCAACAAATCACACACACCAAAATGTTGAAAAATAATTTACTAAATGAATTTAGCATGTATTCAGAGTTATTCCTATTTCATAAAATATACAAAATAACTAGGTTCTTGCCAATACACCTGTTTTTTATTGAGAAAACATTGGATTATCTTTCTCCCACGCTCCCTGGGCCACTGACGCGTGATTGTATGGGATATGGGAAGAGGCTAGGACATTCAAAGTAATGTTACTGTCTATCAGAATCAAAACAACTTTTATTAGCCAAGTGGCCTACATTCACACATTCACAGAATTTGACTCGATGAATTGGTGCTGCCATTAATAGACAAACGTAAAGACACATTTACAGCCTATACAATATACAGTAAACATAAAACATATTTATTAGCTTCTATCTTTTTAAGATACTTAAGAGAAACATTTTATTATGGAAAGTAAAATGCCTATTTCACTTCAGTTTACGCTCATCTGATACAGATCGAATGTAGCTTTGCAATGGTTGTTAGGAGGACCTTTGAAAAAGAAAGGGAGAGCTGCACACTCTAGCGCAGACTCAATAATTTAATAACCTAATGTCCAACCTTTCCGACCGACAAGCTGTCTTCATCAGCGTATACTGTTAGGAGCACTTTAACACAAAAGGATCTATTAATCTCTGACCGTACCTCATTGAAAAGGTGCCACTCTGCCTAGTGACTGTAAACTAAACAAAAATACTAACGTTAGTGCATTTGTTGTATATTTGCTGTTCTGTAAACCCAGTTGGTCACTACCACACCAGTCACAACTGTCAACAGATCATGACATAAATGCAAGCATCATTTGTTCTCGCAGAGTAGATTGTAGATCCTACTACCACCATGGAACAATCCATTATTCAGCCCTACCATAAAAAGTACCCTTATCTCTCTCTCACTTTCCCCTCTCTCCTTCATTCCCTGTTTTCCTCTCTCCACCTCTCTCTTCCCCCTCTCCTCCCCCAGGTGGACACCCTGACCCTGGAGCTTGTGGCAGAGCGCAGCATGGCCCAGAAGAGTGAAAATGCGCGCCAGCAGCTGGAGAGGCAGAACAAGGACTTGAGGGCCAAGCTGGGCGAGCTGGAGGGTTCCGTGAAGAGCCAGTTCAAGGCCTCCATCACCGCCCTGGAGGCCAAGATACTGCAGCTGGAGGAGCAGCTGGAGCAGGAGGCTAAGGTAGAAACACAGCAACTCTCTTATAACAACTCCATACCTTATTAGACAAGGTGAAATAGGAGACCAAGACTCAGGAGGAGTTCATGAGCCTTGAGCCATGAGCCTTAGAACAAGCTAAGCCCGTTGGAAGAGAGGTTCTTGAATGTGATCTAAATCTTAACGTGATTAATGTAATGAGTCAAAAGCAATCTTAAGAGATGTACTTGAAGATCTATGACTGACAGCCTTTGTTACAGTGCGGTTCCTGTGGTGCTCTAACTGTCCTATGACCTCATTCCTCTGTCCTCCTATCAGGGAGCGAGCAGCGGCCAATAAGCTTGTGAGATGGACAGAGAAGAAGCTGAAGGAGGTGTGCATGCAGGTGGAGGACGAGCGCCGCCATTCCGACCAGTACAAGGAACAGGTGAGGAGCTTGTCACGGAAGTTTGGACGTCCCAGATATTAAAGCTACAATATGTCACTTTTTGGGAGACTTAACCAAATTAACATAGAAATTTGAGTTAGAGATATTTAATTCTCATTGAAAACAAGTCTAAGAAGCGATAGATCCGTTCTAAGTGCTCCATTTCTATGCTTTTAGTTTAGTTTTTGCGTCTTTTACTTTCGGTTTTGTACAACAGCTGAAAATATATAGATTTTTGGTTATGGATTCTCTACACAATGACTGCTTGTTTTGGCACAAACAGAAATTAGGTGAATTCTGCATAGTCCATTTTTAAGATGTTCCACAGCTAAAGAAGGATTTCTATCCAATTCAGTACAACTTGTAAAGGTGGGACAGGATTGGATAGGTGTGAAGATTTAGGATTGGAGTCTTTCCTACAGTAGGTTAATTCCAGTAACCACTGGACCATAGGAATGCTGAGTATTGTAAGTATTAGTATTGACTGTTCATCATTGTTGATGTCTGTTGTGACACCTGGCTGGGTCAGAGTGAGAAGGCCAACTCTCGTATGAAACAGCTGAAGAGGCAGCTTGAGGAGCACGTGCCAACGCCTACCGCAGGAAGCTGCAGAGGGAGCTGGACGATGCCACTGAGAGCAGCGAGGGTCTCAGCCGTGAGGTCAACACACTCAAGAGCCGCCTCAGGTATTTAGAGCCCCCCCCCCACACACACACAAACAGTTGTGTATATTGGCCAAATTGATGGTCCTCGTTACTAATACCTCTCTGTCCCCTGAAGGCGTGGAGGCCCCATCAGTTTCTCCTCCAGCCGCTCGGGCAGGCGTCAGCTGCAGGTGGAGGGAACATCGCTCGACCTCCTATCCGACGATGAGGTGGAAAACAAAACCACGGACGCCAATGCCAACGAGACGCCAGCAGCTCCCCAAACAGAGTAGACGCGCTCCCTACAGCCCAAACCTTACCCCTGTCCTCCTAACCCCAGACACCAGCAGTGGACCCCACCACTCTGCCTTACCCCTCTATGGCAAGCTGCAGGGCCAAGCAAATCCATCACCTCCTCCATATGAATATACCGCACATCATGCCTTGGATTCGTTTTTAACATCAATTGCAAATAATAGTGCATTTTTATTGCATAGGCGTCTGAGTGTGCATAGGCACTCGAAAACAAATAGCAGGAGTTTACCATAATTATGTTAAGCTACTTCCCTGGAACAGCCATTAGAATCAAACAGCCCTCTAGCTAGAATTAACCACTGTCATTTCAGCTGGTTTACTGGCACACAGGTGGACGACTGCACACACGTCGGTAAAAACATGTGTCTTTCATGATTGTACAGTATTGGACCAGGATATGTAAAACAAAGCACAGCATAAGCGAGGGAATTATTTTTAAATGGTAGCCTAAATGACGATCACACCAAATTTTAGTTTAGTATAAAAATAACTATGTGACTAACTCTTTGGTAGCAGGTTTGTAGTGAATTAGATTGTACCACGCCATGTTGCCTCAGCATTCCCCCTATATATATGACCAGCAAAAGACCCTGTTAACTTTACCAATATAACCTTGTCCAATAACCCACCATTTTATATTTGACATATCAATCTACTTTAAGTAGTGTACGATAATGTGTGGAATTAGGTTTGTCAGACTTGGAGCAAAGGCCCTTTTTTTTAGAAAGACAGCCCAAATGTGTGCTTGACATACTATAATATTGCTATGTATAATTCTGGCTATTCAGTTATGTTTTCTGTACCATGTACAAAATACTTAACTCAAAAAGGTCTCTTTGACATCTCGTGTCACCTTCATTTCAATGCATTTCAAATGGCTGAATAATATTAGCATGATTTACAGAAGGGAAATTTCAGGTTTTAATTCAGTGGTTCAGGGTAGAGCAATCATTCAATTTGAATATGCACACTTGTTGATGCCTTGATTATTAAATGTTAAACATAAATGACCATTTTGTAAATGACTAATTACATATTTGAGGCCTTTATTATTATTTTAAGCCAGAACAAATTGGGGGAAAAAAGGTTTATCTGTTTCTTTTGAAAGACACTTCTCAATAAAGACATGAGGGGGAAAAAAGTGTATAGTGTTTGAACCAGTTTCATAGCTTTAGTGTCATATTATACCATAAGCACCTCTCCCATCGTGTTGGTGTGAACCAGTGTTATAACAGAATGATTTATGGAGCCTTCTGTCTGCCAGGCAGAAAGTAGAATTTCATTGGGTTCAAAGCTTTAACATCCTGAAGGTTGTTATTATTAGTGGACTGGCTGTTGACGACCAGGTATTCATTATCTCCTTTTATTTCTTGTATTTCTAGACTTTTTTTGTTGTTGTTGTAAAAGACCAATAAACATATCCATTATAGAAAAATATTGTTTTTCTTCTATATTTCTTGTGCAACACATTGATGTCCTCTTAGTCTTTCCCACAGTAGTTGTGGGTCAAGACTGTCTCCAAACTGATATGTGATGTATGGTCTATGTTACATTGCCATTCATTGTTCCATTACTTCATTGTATTTGTGGTTACATTAAAACCCTGAGGGAGTGCGTAGATAGACTGTGCACAGACACACAATATTGTTGTAATATTAACTTTTTCCTCTTTTTACCCAACATGAATGAATGATAGAGATTGCCTCTTATACAGTGCATTCAGATCGTATTCACACCCCTTGACTTTTTCCACATGTTGTTATGTTACAGCCTTATTCAAAATGGATATAAAAAATCATCAATCTACACACAATACCCCATAATGACAAAGTGAAGACAGGTTTTTAGACATTGTAGCAAATTTATACAAAATAAAAAAAGAAATACTTGTACATGATTGTACAAGGTTTGGAACGGAACACACCTGTCTATTTATTTTATTTATTTTTGATTTCACCTTTATTTAACCAGGTAGGCAAGTTGAGAACAAGTTCTCATTTACAATTGCGACCTGGCCAAGATAAAGCAAAGCAGTTCGACACATACAACAACACAGACTTACACATGGAGTAAAACAAACATACAGTCAATAATACAGTATAAACAAGTCTATATACGATGTGAGCAAATGAGGTGAGATAAGGGAGGTAAAGGCAAAAAAAGGCCATGGTGTCAAAGTAAATACAATATAGCAAGTAAAACACTGGAATGGTAGATTTGCAGTGGAAGAATGTGAAAAGTAGAAATAAAAATAATGGGGTGCAAAGGAGCAAAATAAATAAATAACATAAATACAGTAGGGAAATAGTAGTTGTTTGGGCTAAATTATAGGTGGGCTATGTACAGGTGCAGTAATCTGTGAGCTGCTCTGACAGTTGGTGCTTAAAGCTAGTGAGGGAGATAAGTGTTTCCAGTTTCAGAGATTTTTGTAGTTCGTTCCAGTCATTGGCAGCGGAGAACTGGAAGGAGAGGCGGCCAAAGAAAGAATTGGTTTTGGGGGTGACCCTAGAGATATACCCGCTGGAGCGCGTGCTACAGGTGGGTGATGCTATGGTGACCAGCGAGCTGAGATAAGGGGGGACTTTACCTAGCAGGGTCTTGTAGATGACATGGAGCCAGTGGGTTTGGCGACGAGTATGAAGCGAGGGCCAGCCAACGAGAGGGTACAGGTCGCAATAGTGGGTAGTATATGGGGCTTTGGTGACAAAACGGATTGCACTGTGATAGACTGCATCCAATTTGTTGAGTAGGGTATTGGAGGCTATTTTGTAAATGACATTGCCGAAGTCGAGGATGGTAGGATGGTCAGTTTTACAAGGGTATGTTTGGCAGCATGAGTGAAGAATGCTTTGTTGCGAAATAGGAAGCCAATTCTAGATTTAACTTTGGATTGGAGATGTTTGATGTGGGTCTGGAAGGAGAGTTTACAGTCCAACCAGACACCTAGGTATTTGTAGTTGTCCACGTATTCTAAGTCAGAACCGTCCAGAGTAGTGATGTTGGACAGGCGGGCAGGTGCAGGCAGCGATCGGTTGAAGAGCATGCATTTAGTTTTACTTGTATTTAAGAGCAATTGGAGGCCACGGAAGGAGAGTTGTATGGTATTGAAGCTTGCCTGGAGGGTTGTTAACACAGTGTCCAAAGAAGGGCCAGAAGTATACAGAATGGTGTCGTCTGCGTAGAGGTGGATCAGAGACTCACCAGCAGCAAGAGCGACATCATTGATGTATACAGAGAAGAGAGTCGGTCCAAGAATTTAACCCTGTGGCACCCCCATAGAGACTGCCAGAGGTCCGGACAGCAGACCCTCCGATTTGACACATTGAACTCTATCAGAGAAGTAGTTGGTGAACCAGGCAAGACAATCATTTGAGAAACCAAGGCTGTCGAGTCTGCCGATGAGGATGTGGTGATTGACAGATTCGAAAGCCTTGGCCAGATCAATGAATACGGCTGCACAGTAATGTTTCTTATCGATGGAGGTTAAGATATCGTTTAGGACCTTGAGCGTGGCTGAGGTGCACCCATGACCAGCTCTGAAACCAGATTGCATAGCAGAGAAGGTATGGTGAGATTCGAAATGGTCGGTAATCTGTTTGTTGACATGGCTTTCGAAGACCTTAGAAAGGCAGGGTAGGATAGATATAGGTCTGTAGCAGTTTGGGTCAAGAGTGTCCCCCCCTTTGAAGAGGGGGATGACCGCAGCTGCTTTCCAATCTTTGGGAATCTCAGACGACACGAAAGAGAGGTTGAACAGGCTAGTAATAGGGGTGGCAACAATTTCGGCAGATAATTTTAGAAAGAAGGGGTCCAGATTGTCTAGCCCGGCTGATGTGTAGGGGTCCAGATTTTGCAGCTCTTTTAGAACATCAGCTGACTGGATTTGGGAGAAGGAGAAATGGGGAAGGCTTGGGCGAGTTGCTGTGGGGGGTGCAGTGCTGTTGAGCCAGGTGGAAAGTAACCAGGTGGAAAGCATGGCCAGCCGTAGAAAAATGCTTATTGAAATTCTCAATTATAGTGGATTTATCAGTGGTGACAGTATTTCCTATCTTCAGTGCAGTGGGCAGCTGGGAGGAGGTGTTCTTATTCTCCATGGACTTTACAGTGTCCCAGAACTTTTTGAGTTAGTGTTGCAGGAAGCACATTTCTGCTTGAAAAAGCTAGCCTTGGCTTTTCTAACTGCCTGTGTATACTGGTTTCTAGCTTCCCTGAACAGCTGCATATCACGGGGGCTGGTCGATGCTAATGCAGAATGCCATAGTATGTTTTTGTGTTGGTTAAGGGCAGTCAGGTCTGGGGAGAACCAAGGGCTATATATGTTCCTGGTTCTAAATTTCTTGAAATGGGCATGCTTATTTAAGATGGGTAGGAAGGCATTTAAAAAAAATAACCAGGCATCCTCTACTGACGGGATGAGATCAATATCCTTCCAGGATACCCCGGCCAGGTCGATTAGAAAGGCCTGTATAAGAAAGGTCTATATAAGGTCCCAGTTCACAGTGCATGTCAGAACAAAACCCAAACCCTGAGGTCGAAGGAATTGTCCTCCATCATTCCTAAATGGAAGAAGTTTGGAACCCCAAAGACTCCTAGAGCTGGCCGCCTGGCCAAACTGAGCTATCAGGAACCTGATGATTGAACTCTTTGGCCTGAATGCCATTCGCCATGTCTGGAGGAAACCTGGCACCATTTCTACGGTGAAGCATGGTGATGGCAGCATCATGCTGTGGGGATGTTTTTCAGCAGCAGGGACTGGTAGACTAGTCAGAATCGAGGGAAAGATGAACGGCACAAAGTACAGAGAGATGCTTGATGAAAACCAGCTCCAGAGCGTTCAGGATCTCAGACTGGGGCGAAGGTTCACCTTCCAACAGGACAACGACCCTTAGCACACAGCCAAGACAACGCAGGGGTGGCTTGGGGACAAGTCTCTGAATGTCCTTGAGTGGCCCAGCCAGAGCCCGGACTTGAACCTGATTGAACATCTCTGGAGACCTGAAAATAGCTGTGCAGCGATGCTCCCCATCCAACCCGACAGAGCTTGAGAGGATCTGCAGAGAAGAATGAGAGAAACTCCCCAAATACAGATGTGCTAAGCTTATAGCGTCATACCCAAGAAAACTTGAGGCTGTAATCGCTGCCAAAGATGCTTCAACAAAGTACTGAGTAAAGGGTCTGAATTCTTATGTAAATGTGATAGTTTAGCTTTATGTTTTCTTGATAAATTTGCAAAAAAATCTAAAAACCTGTTTTTGCTGTCATTCTGGGGTAGATTGATGAGAAGAAGAAAAAATAAATGAATCAATTTTAGAAGAAGGCTGTAACTTAACTAAATGAGGAAAAAGTCAAGGGATCTGAATACTTTCTGAATGCACTGTAGGTACATTTATTCACTACCATGTACAGTAAAAGAACATTAATTGCACTCGGTCGGTGAGATGTTTTATATTTATATAATTGTAAACATACAGTAGATGGCCTAGAGTGGGTACATGCTTTGTGGTGTAGGCTGTTTCTTCTGGTGGTCTAGGGCAGCCTGGTGGTCTAGGGCAGCCTGATGTCCAGGTGGTCTAGGGCAGCCTGGTCTTCTGGTGGTCTAGGGCAGCCTGGTGTTCTGGTGGTCTAGGGCAGCGTGATGTCGGATAGTCTGATGGTGGTCTAGGGCAGCTTGATGGTGGTGAAAGATAGTCTGATGGTGGTGTAGGGAGAATTGATGGTGGTCTAGGGCAGCTTGATGGTGGTCTAAGGCAGTTGATGGTGGTTTAGGGCAGCTTGATGGTGGTGTAGGGCAGCTTGATGGTGGTGTAGGGCAGCTTGATGGAGGTCTAGGGCAGCTTGATGGTGGTGTAGGGCAGCTTGATGGTGGTCTAGGGCAGCTTGATGGTGGTGTAGGGCAGTCTGATGGTGGTCTAGGGCAGCTTGATGGTGGTGATGGGCAGCCTGATGGTGGTCTAGGGCAGCTTTATGGTGGTCTAAGGCAGTTGAGGGTGGTGTAGGGCAGCCTAATTCGATTAATCTGATGTTTCTTGGTGTGTGGTAGATGCTACTCCAGGTGGTCCCTGAGCGCTGTGCCTCTCCCTGAGTTTAATGATGGGTTCTCCTGATCCTTCTCCTGGTAGTGAGGGGCCTGGTCTCCTTCACCTGCTCCACTTCAATGAGAAATGACAGGGAGATCTTACATGTACATACAATGTCTGAAAAATAACACATACAGAGGGATTACAGGTGAAAGGGACTGATTGTCGTCATTGACTCCATTTGTGACATTCTTCTCAAATTTGTGGCCTAGAGCCTTACCTGCAGACATAGAACAGGATGTAGGCAGTCTGTGAAATCGCCTTCAGCACAGTGGCCTCATCTGTCCTCAAGACATGTGTGTCATCCAGGCAGAGCCACCCACTGCCACGGCTGTCCAAAACATCACTGATGTAGTGGCCTAGGGAACAAGGGAAACAAAATAGAGTGTACATTTAGCTTTCATAATTGTGTGTGCGTGCCTGCATACCTGCGTGCCTGCATACCTGCATGCCTGCATACCTGTATACATGTTGTCTCCCAGATGTGAGATCACACTTGACAATTTGTAGATATTGTCTGGCTGGTGTCTCTGTAAGGAAACACATTTAATAATAGGATTGTTATTTTGTCTACAGGATAGGGGTGCCTTCTATAACTGCCTTATCTTGATCCGTCCACTATCTCAACTATCTCAACTGGATCTAATTATCTGTTATCTGTTCTATTTCTCTCTCTCTCTCTCTCTCTCTCTCTCTCTCTCTCTCTCTCTCTCTCTCTCTCTCTCTCTCTCTCTCTCTCTCTCTCTCTCTCTCTCTCCTCACCACAGCGGCTGCCTGCTGCTTTTCCTCACTGTCAGCTGGTTTCTCTAGCTGGTCAGAGGAATTTGAAGCTGGTGGGGGTATATCAAATATAGTGTAAATACAAACCAGAAAGTGAAGTGGAAACCTATCAACAAATATACTCTTAACTTCAGCTTCCGACTTGCTTTCCTCAACAGTCCTGTTTCATGAGAGGGTATTGTGCATGATGTCAGTAACACAATGTCCTACCTGGTCTATCAAGGGTGCCTTTCGGGGAGTTTGCAGGTTTGTTCCCCAGGGAGCTTGCCCTGTGTAAATTGATGGCATTGAAAATAAATATCTAGTGTGTGAAAATCATGGTGTGTGTTGGCTACTCAATGTGCAATGTCCCAAAACAGAGTGTAAACCAACCTGGCTCCATACTGGACATGGGCTGTCTTCCCACATACGGCTGGGAGGGTTATTTCTGCAGGGATGGACATGGGATCATCCACCTTCTTTGGCTCCCAGTCGCCTGCAGTAAATCGCTTGATATGAAGCATTAGGACCCTGCTCAGAGACAGACAGGCAGGCAGGCATTCACAAAGACAGACAGACAGACAGACGGACGGACGGACGGGCGGACGGGCGGACGGACGGACGGACGACCAGGTAGGCATTCACACAGACAAAGGAATCAGTCTTGTACTCAATTCAATAACCCAGTTTGGTGAGTTAGATCAGGACTGTCAATTGTAATCTGAGATGATGATGGGGGGACTCACCGGGGCAGCGTGAGGAAGTGCATAGTCACAGATGCCATGCTGCCTGAGCACACCCTGCATGCACACTCTAACGCAGATGGCTAGGTGACAAAGGATAGCAATACAATTATGAACATTATGACATTAATGATAGTGTTCCTTGACATACTAACTCTTGGTTTAAGCTAAGTGCTGACCTTAAAGTAGAGGTCCAGGCTGTGTGGCAGGTAATGGCTCAGGCTCAGGGACAAGTGATTGTAATCCTCCTGACCATACACTATAACTCCACAGCTTCAGAAGTACGGAGAGAAATGCATCAGCTATCCAACACAAACCTTTTGATCCTCTACACACTATCTTAATGCTTTACCTCTGTATCCTGCATATTATGCTGACATTAAACCTCCTTACAAATGTGATGATGACATCAAGGTACACCGTATACAAATGACAGCTGTTACCTGGTGCAGGTACGGGAAGTCTTCAGCTTGAATTCTAACTGCTTCACGGGGCAGGTGTATGGCTCTGGTGAGCCCTTTAATGCCATACCCTCCTCCTTCAGCTGAAAGAGGAGGAGCAACACACATTCATGGGCATCCTAAGAGAAGAATGGGAAAGAAGCAGAAAATACATCAACAACTACAACTGAAACAGAGCTGGGGAAAAACACTGTCACGTGTCCCAGGTTTATTGTTAAGTGAGTCTTTTAGCAAATAATATCTTACCTGTTCATTGTCGTCCTCATAGTCCTCATTGACAACGGAAAGACAGCGCTTGACTGTTTGAAGGATTTTCTTATTTTCCTTGTTCTTAGCATTAACAGTGCCTCCAGAAAGCCTGGCCTGATGTAACTCGGCAAAGCAGCTGTGGAGGGAGACAAAGAGCATGCATTCAGGTTTCACTCTCTCACCTTGGCCACAGATTAGCTCTGTGCTTCTACTTTAACTTCTGATCAAATATGATTCAACTGATTCCTGACTGTGACAGGAAATCATCTCTGGTGTTAATCAGAAGCTGAGTTGGGTGTGGTTTTATCTTAAAAATCATATGAGACACTAAGAGTGTACGAAGGACAATATATATCCATTCATCCATCCATCCATCCATACATACATAGATAGATAGATAGATACATACAAACATACATACATACATACATACATAAAAACATACATACATACATACATACATACATACATACATACAGAGATAGATAGATAGATAGATAGATAGATAGATAGATAGATAGATAGATAGATAGATAGATAGATAGATAGATAGATAGATGGATGGATACATACAAACATACATACATACATACATACATACCACAGGAGGTTGATGGCACCTTAATTGGGGAGGAAGGGTTCGTGGTAATGGCTGGTTCGGAATCAGTGGAATGCTATCAAATACATCAAACATATTGTTTCCATGTGTTTGATGCCATTACATTTGCTCCATTTCAGACATCATTACGAGCCGTCCTCCCCTCAGCAGCTTCCACTGACACATACATTGAGGCGGAACTTGTGTACTGTAACTATAAGCGTCTAGGTGTTTGGGTCAGTGTGTGTACAGGTGGGACAGGAGGGTGAGAGCGAGGCTGTATACCATAGCAGTTTAGAGGAGGGGGAGGAACTCCAGATATTCTGCTGTCTCAGGATGTCTCTGCAAAATGCTGGCAGCCCCAGCAGGCACTGCAGAGCAGAGTTCATGAAGCAGGTGTTGCCAATATTAGGCAACCTGTGGGAAAGAAGCCATCAGTTACACACTAGTATCTGAACTGTGGACCAAAGGTAAACTAATGAATGGATTTGTAATGGATTTGTATTTAAAACAAAAAGCAGAGCTCAGAGATAAGAGGAGGTGTATGTGTGTGTGTGTAGATGTGTGTGTGTTTACCCGAGGAGCTTGGTGTTGTCTTCGCCCTCGCCTGTGCAGCTCTGCTCCCCCAGCTGGGTGCTACTCTTGCTGAACAGGTTGGGAAGGCGAGCCATGGCTTCCCGAGACCTGACCAATGGCCTGGAGGAAGAGAGACAGGGTAGAGGCCTCAGTAGCAGTGGCTCAACACCAATCGGTCTGTTTGAACACTGTTTTAATGTACAGGCATACAGATATTCCTTACCATGTCATGGTGTGAGTGACCACTCTTATGTAGAGTTGAGTGAGATGAAGGTGGCTATTGTATACAGTACTTACCTCTCCAAGGAGACAGAGGAAGCCTTCAGGTCAATGGAGGCCTCTGCAGAGAGAGACCGAGAGACGGAGAGCGGTAAGAGAGAAGCTTTGTCAAAGATGAATTGAGACAAATAGCACCAAAAAATGGCACCCGTTTACAGACCTGCGATGCCAGCAAATAGGGGTACCATTCTCTTTGTCTGTGGAACAACTGCTCCCACCTCTTTGACCTCAGAGCTCATAAGATCTCTGTAAAGACACACAGACATATGCATTAGGTTAGCTATATTATATTGGCTTTTTCATTTCAATGTAATGGTGTTGGTTGGCATGAAATGTGATATCAGGCTGCAGTACCTGGCAGTCTCACTGTCTTTGTTGGTCTCTCCATGCTGGTCCAGGGGGTTTGGAGAGGAGGACTGGGGGGCAGGGGAGGAGACGTGGGTTGTGGAGGAAGGGCAGGCAGGACTGGGGGGAGTTCCAGAGGAGGATAACTGAGTTGAGACTGCCAGGGAAACAGAAGAAGCACTAAAAGGGGAGGAGGTCTGTGATCCTTCCACTGAAGAAGAAGAAGAAGAAGAGAGAGATGACATGTTTAGAGAGGAGAGGGAAGAGAGGCCGAAGTTCTTGGAGAGAGTTGGAGGGGATCTGGCAGGGGATCCAGGGGGTGAGGGGGATGGAGTGCCGATTGGTGTTCGGCCAGACAAGGGGTCGAGGGGCGTCAGAGATGTTGTAGACGGTTTCAAATGGAAAGAAGAGACAAAGGAAGAATCAAGTTGGTGGTGATCCTTTACGTTCTTCTTCTCCCGGTTTTTCCAAACTGACGCAGTTACCATGCTGGCATCCAATGACGTCAGTTTGGGTGGGATTGGGAACGGCGATGGACAGCGGCTCCCAATCCCGAGGCGAACTCTGCACTTCTTTTTCTGTTTGGAGAAACATTATATATGTTATATTTGAACTAGCAGCAAATGTCACACCCAAACCACATGATCTGACCATAAAATAAAGAACTTGTCGCCCAATCATATTGAATTCTGTATCATAGGCTAACAAATAGCAAAAATACATGTTTATAAAAATAAAACCATTGTAACCATACAGTTATACCCTCTGTCCCAAATCCTGCCATTTGGCACAAATAAATAGACAATGAAATAACTAGTAATAGCTGAAAAGAATAGAATATACTCTAAATTGTAACAGAGTTAGACAAATTCTAGCCCAGAATTGACACATACCTTTTTACAGCAACACAAACATCCCATTTCAGTGTATTTGTAGACTGTGCCTTATTTTACAGAACATCAAAATATGTTGCCCATTTCACATTGTGATGTCATAAACCAAATTATGATGCGCCTGTCTACACGTTACCAGCATAAATGGTAAACAAATCACACACACCAAAATGTTGAAAAATAATTTACAAAATTAATTGATTGTGTATTCAGAGTTATTCCTATTTCATAAAATATACAAAATAACTAGGTTCTTGCCAATACACCTGTTTTCTATTGAGAAAACATTGGGTTATCTTTCTCCCACGCTCCCTGGGCCACTGACGCGTGATTGTATGGGATATGGGAAGAGGCTAGGACATTCGAAGTAACATTACTGTCTAGCAGAATCAAAACAACTTTTATTGGTCAAATGGCCTACATTCACACATTCACAGAATTTGACTCGATGAATTGGTGCTGCCATTAATAGACAAAAGTAAAGACACATTTACAGCCTATACAATATACAGTAAACATAAAACATATTCATTAGCTTCTATCTTCTTAAGATACTTTAGAGTAACATTTTATTATTGTCACGTTCTGACCTTAGTTCCTTTGTTTTGTCTTTTGTTTTAGTATGGTCAGGGCGTGAGTTGGGTGGGTTGTCTATGTTAGTTTTTCTATGATTTTCTATTTCTGTATTTGGCCTGATATTGTTCTCAATCAGAGGCAGCTGTCAATTGTTGTCCCTGATTGAGAACCATATTTAGGCAGCCTGTTTTCCTTTGTGTTTTGTGGGTGGTTATTTTCAGTCTTTGTGTGTCTGCACCAGACAGAACTGTTTGGGTTTTCACTTTGTTGTTTTGTATTTTGAAGTGTTCTTTCATCATTAAATAAGATGAACACTTACCATGCTGTGCTTTGGTCCGCTCCTCCTTCCACCTACGAGGAGAATCGTTACAATTATGGAACGTAAAATGCATATTCCACTTCAGTTGACGCTGATCTGATACAGATGGAACGTAGCCTTGCAATGGTTGTTAGGAGGACCTTGGAGAAGGAGAGCTGCACACTCTAGCGCAGACTCAATTATTTAATAACCTAATATCCAACCTTTCTGACCGACAAGCTGTCTTCATCAGCGTATACTGTTAGGAGCACTTTAACACAAAAGGATCTATTAATCTCTGACCGTACCTCATTGAAAAGTTGCCACTCTGCCTAGTGACTGTAAACTAAACAAAAATACTAACGTTAGTACATTTGTTGTATATTTGCTGTTCTGTAAACCCAGTTGGTCACTACCACACCAGTCACAACTATCAACAGATCATGACATAAATGCAAAGCAGAATTTGTTCTCGCAGAGTAGATTGTAGATCCTACTACCACCAGGGAACAATCCATTATTCAGCCCTACCATAAAAAGTACCCTTATCTCTCTCTCACTTTCCCCTCTCTCCTTCATACCCTGTTTTCCTCTCTCCACCTCTCTCTTCCCCCTCTCCTCCCCCAGGTGGACACCCTGACCCTGGAGCTTGTGGCAGAGCGCAGCATGGCCCAGAAGAGTGAAAATGCGCGCCAGCAGCTGGAGAGGCAGAACAAGGACTTGCGGGCCAAGCTGGGCGAGCTGGAGGGTTCCGTGAAGAGCCGGTTCAAGGCCTCCATCACCGCCCTGGAGGCCAAGATACTGCAGCTGGAGGAGCAGTTGGAGCGGGAGGCTAAGTGAGAAACACAGCAACTCTCTTATAAGAACTCCATACCTTATTAGACAAGGTGAAATAGGAGACCAAGACCCAGGAGGAGTTCATGAGGGCCTTAGAACAAGCTAAGCCCGTTGGAAGAGAGGTTCTTGAATGTGATCTAAATCTTAATGTGATCAATGTAATGAGTCAAAAGCAATCTTACGAGATGTACTTGAAGATCTATGACTGACAGCCTTTGTTACAGTGCGGTTTCTGTGGTGCTCTAACTGTCCTATGACCTCATTCCTCTGTCCTCCTATCAGGGAGCGAGCAGCGGCCAATAAGCTTGTGAGATGGACAGAGAAGAAGCTGAAGGAGGTGTGCATGCAGGTGGAGGACGAGCGCCGCCATTCCGACCAGTACAAGGAACAGGTGAGGAGCTTGTCACGGAGCTTGTGCTCCATTTCTATGCTTTGCGTTCTTAAGTTTAGTTTTTGCGTCTTTCACTTTCGGTTTTGTACAACAGCTGAAAATATATAGATTTTTGGTTATGGATTCTCTACACAATGACTGCTTGTTTTAGCACAAACAGAAATTAGGTGAATTCTGCATAGTCCATTTTTAAGATGTTCCAGAGCTAAAGAAGGATTTCTATCCAATTCAGTACAACTTGCAAAGGTGGGACAGGATTGGATAGGTGTGAAGATTTAGGATTGGAGTCTTTCCTACAGTAGGTTAATTCCAGTAACCACTGGACCATAGGAATGCTGAGTATTGTAAGTATTAGTATTGACTGTTCATCATTGTTGATGTCTGTTGTGACACCTGGCTGGGTCAGAGTGAGAAGGCCAACTCTCGTATGAAACAGCTGAAGAGGCAGCTTGAGGAGGAGTCCACACGTGCCAACGCCTACCGCAGGAAGCTGCAGAGGGAGCTGGACGATGCCACTGAGAGCAGCGAGGGTCTCAGCCGTGAGGTCAACACACTCAAGAGCCGGCTCAGGTATTTAGAGCCCCCCCCCACACACACACAAACAGTTGTGTATATTGGCCAAATTGATGGTCCTCGTTACTAATACCTCTCCTGGCCCCCTCTGTCCCCTGCAGGCGTGGAGGCCCCATCAGTTTCTCCTCCAGCCGCTCGGGCAGGCGTCAGCTGCAGGTGGAGGGAACATCGCTCGACCTCCTATCCGACGATGAGGTGGAAAACAAAACCACGGACGCCAATGCCAACGAGACGCCAGCAGCTCCCCAACCAGAGTAGACGTGCTCCCTACAGCCCAAACCTTACCCCTGTCCTCCTAACCCCAGACACCAGCAGTGGACCCCACTACTCTGCCTTACCCATCTATGGCAAGCTGCAGGGCCAAGCAAATCCATCACCTCCTCCATATGAATATACCGCACATCAAGCCTTGGATTCATTTTTAACATCAATTGCAAATAATAGTGCATTTTTATTGCATAGGCGTCTGAGTGTGCATAGGCACTCGAAAACAAATAGCAGGAGTTTGCCATAATTATGTTAAGCTACTTCCCTGGAACAGCCATTAGAATCAAACAGCCCTCTAGCTAGAATTAACCACTGTCATTTCAGCTGGTTTACTGGCACACAGGTGGACGACTGCACACAAGTCGGTAAAAACATGTGTCTTTCATGATTGTACAGTATTGGACCAGGATATGTAAAACAAAGCACAGCATAAGCGAGGGAATTATTTTTAAATGGTAGCCTAAATGACGATCCCACCAAATTATTTTCATCAAAACCACCACTGTCATAGAGATACTGCAATCCACTTAGTTTAGTATAAAAATAACTATGTGACTAACTCTTTGGTAGCAGGTTTGTAGTGAATTAGATTGTACCACGCCATGTTGCCTCAGCATTCCCCCTATATACAGTGCCTTGCGAAATTATTCGGCCCCCTTGAACTTTGCGACCTTTTGCCACATTTCAGGCTTCAAACATAAAGATATAAAACTGTATTTTTTTGTGAAGAATCAACAACAAGTGGGACACAATCATGAAGTGGAACGACATTTATTGGATATTTCAAACTTTTTTAACAAATCAAAAACTGAAAAATTGGGCGTGCAAAATTATTCAGCCCCCTTAAGTTAATACTTTGTAGCGCCACCTTTTGCTTCGATTACAGCTGTAAGTCGCTTGGGGTATGTCTCTATCAGTTTTGCACATCGAGAGACTGACATTTTTTACCATTCCTCCTTGCAAAACAGCTCGAGCTCAGTGAGGTTGGATGGAGAGAATTTGTGAACAGCAGTTTTCAGTTCTTTCCACAGATTTTCGATTGGATTCAGGTCTGGACTTTGACTTGGCCATTCTAACACCTGGATATGTTTATTTTTGAACCATTCCATTGTAGATTTTGCTTTATGTTTTGGATCATTGTCTTGTTGGAAGACAAATCTCCGTCCCAGTCTCAGGTCTTTTGCAGACTCCATCAGGTTTTCTTCCAGAATGGTCCTGTATTTGGCTCCATCCATCTTCCCATCAATTTTAACCCTCTTCCCTGTCCCTGCTGAAGAAAAGCAGGCCCAAACCATGATGCTGCCACCACCATGTTTGACAGTGGGGATGGTGTGTTCAGCTGTGTTGCTTTTACACCAAACACAATGTTTTGCATTGTTGCCAAAAAGTTCAATTTTGGTTTCATCTGACCAGAGCACCTTCTTCCACATGTTTGGTGTGTCTCCCAGGTGGCTTGTGGCAAACTTTAAACGACACTTTTTATGGATATCTTTAAGAAATTTCTTTCTTCTTGCCACTCTTCCATAAAGGCCAGATTTGTGCAATATACGACTGATTGTTGTCCTATGGACAGTCTCCCTCCTCAGCTGTAGATCTCTGCAGTTCATCCAGAGTGATCATGGGCCTCTTGGCTGCATCTCTGATCAGTCTTCTCCTTGTATGAGCTGAAAGTTTAGAGGGACTGCCAGGTCTTGGTAGATTTGCAGTGGTCTGATACTCCTTCCATTTCAATATTATCGCTTGCACAGTGCTCCTTGGGATGTTTAAAGCTTGGGAAATCTTTTTGTATCCAAATCCAGCTTTAAACTTCTTCACAACAGTATCTCGGACCTGCCTGGTGTGTTCCTTGTTCTTCATGATGCTCTCTGCGCTTTTAACGGACCTCTGAGACTATCACAGTGCAGTTGCATTTATACGGAGACTTGATTACCCACAGGTGGATTGTATTTATCATCATTAGTCATTTAGGTCAACATTGGATCATTCAGAGATCCTCACTGAACTAATGGAGAGAGATTGCTGCACTGAAAGTAAAGGTGCTGAATAATTTTGCACGCCCAATTTTTCAGTTTTTGATTTTTTAAAAAAGTTTGAAATATCCAATAAATGTCGTTCCACTTCATGATTGTGTCCCACTTGTTGTTGATTCTTCACAAAAAAATACAGTTTTATATCTTTATGTTTGAAGCCTGAAATGTGGCAAAAGGTCGCAAAGTTCAAGGGGGCCGAATACTTTCGCAAGGCAATGTATATGACCAGCATAAGACCCTGTTAACTTTACCAATATAACCTTGTCCAATAACCCACCATTTTATATTTGACATATCAATCTACTTTAAGTGGTGTACGATAATGTGTGGAATTAGGTTTGTCAGACTTGGAGCAAAGGCCCTTTTTTTTAGAAATACAGCCCAAATGTGTGCTTGACATATTATAATATTGCTATGTATAATTCTGGCTATTCAGTTATGTTTTCTGTACCATGTACAAAATACTTAACTCAACAAGGTCTCTTTGACATCTCGTGTCACCTTAATTTCAATGCATTTCAAATGGCTGAATAATATTAGCATGATTTACAGAAGGGTAATTCATCTTTTATTGAAGTTTTATTGAGTGTTAGAGCGTTGGTTTTAATTCAGTGGTTCAGGGTAGAGCAATCATTCAATTTGAATATGCACACTTGTTGATGCCTTGATTATTAAATGTTAAACATAAATGACCATTTTGTAAATGACTAATTACATATTTGAGGCCTTTATTATTATTTTAAGCCAGAACAAATTGGGGGAA
The DNA here is from genome assembly GCF_057628025.1 of Oncorhynchus mykiss. Lineage (NCBI taxonomy): Eukaryota > Metazoa > Chordata > Actinopteri > Salmoniformes > Salmonidae > Oncorhynchus > Oncorhynchus mykiss. Next base: position 52,676,045 of record NC_143034.1, read on the forward strand.
AAAAAGGTTTATCTGTTTCTTTTGAAAGACACTTCTCAATAAAGACATGAAGGGGAAAAAAGTGTATAGTGTTTGAACCAGTTTCATAGCTCTAGTGTCATATTATACCATAAGCACCTCTCCCATTGTGTTGGTGTGAACCAGTGTTATAACAGAATGATTTATGGAGCCTTCTGTCTGCCAGGCAGAAAGTAGAATTTCATTGGGTTCAAAGCTTTAACATCCTGAAGGTTGTTATTATTAGTGGACTGGCTGTTGACGACCAGGTATTCATTATCTCCTTTTATTTCTTGTATTTCTAGACTTTTTTTGTTGTTGTTGTAAAAGACCAATAAACATATCCATTATAGAAAAATATTGTTTTTCTTCTATATTTCTTGTGCAACACATTGATGTCCTCTTAGTCTTTCCCACAGTAGTTGTGGGTCAAGACTGTCTCCAAACTGATATGTGATGTATGGTCTATGTTACATTGCCATTCATTGTTCCATTACTTCATTGTATTTGTGGTTACATTAAAACCCTGAGGGAGTGCGTAGATAGACTGTGCACAGACACACAATATTGTTGTAATATTAACTTTTTCCTCTTTTTACCCAACATGAATGAATGATAGAGATTGACTCTTATACAGTGCATTCAGATCGTATTCACACCCCTTGACTTTTTCCACATGTTGTTATGTTACAGCCTTATTCAAAATGGATATAAAAAATCAACAATCTACACACAATACCCCACAATGACAAAGTGAAGACAGGTTTTTAGACATTGTAGCAAATTTATACAAAATAAAAAACAGAAATACTTGTACATGATTGTACAAGGTTTGGAACGGAACACACCTGTCTATTTATTTTATTTATTTTTGATTCACCTTTATTTAACCAGGTAGGCAAGTTGAGAACAAGTTCTCATTTACAATTGCGACCTGGCCAAGATAAAGCAAAGCAGTTCGACACATACAACAACACAGAGCTACACATGGAGTTAAAACAAACATACAGTCAATAATACAGTATAAACAAGTCTATATACGATGTGAGCAAATGAGTTGAGATAAGGGAGGTAAAGGCAAAAAAAGGCCATGGTGGCAAAGTAAATACAGTATAGCAAGTAAAACACTGGAATGGTAGATTTGCAGTGGAAGAATGTGAAAAGTAGAAATAAAAAGAATGGGGTGCAAAGGAGCAAAATAAATAAATAACATAAATACAGTAGGGAAAGAGGTAGTTGTTTGGGCTAAATTATAGGTGGGCTATGTACAGGTGCAGTAATCTGTGAGCTGCTCTGACAGTTGGTGCTTAAAGCTAGTGAGGGAGATAAGTGTTTCCAGTTTCAGAGATTTTTGTAGTTCGTTCCAGTCATTGGCAGCAGAGAACTGGAAGGAGAGGCGGCCAAAGAAAGAATTGGTTTTGGGGGTGACCCTAGAGATATACCTGCTGGAGCGCTTGCTACAGGTGGGTGATGCTATGGTGACCAGCGAGCTGAGATAAGGGGGGACTTTACCTAGCAGGGTCTTGTAGATGACATGGAGCCAGTGGGTTTGGCGACGAGTATGAAGCGAGGGCCAGCCAGCGAGAGGGTACAGGTCGCAATGGTGGGTAGTATATGGGGCTTTGGTGACAAAACGGATTGCACTGTGATAGACTGCATCCAATTTGTTGAGTAGGGTATTGGAGGCTATTTTGTAAATGACATCGCCAAAGTCGAGGATGGTAGGATGGTCAGTTTTACAAGGGTATGTTTGGCAGCATGAGTGAAGAATGCTTTGTTGCGAAATAGGAAGCCAATTCTAGATTTAACTTTGGATTGGAGATGTTTGATGTGGGTCTGGAAGGAGAGTTTACAATCCAACCAGACACCTAGGTATTTGTAGTTGTCCACGTATTCTAAGTCAGAACCGTCCAGAGTAGTGATGTTGGACAGGCGGGCAGGTGCAGGCAGCGATCAGTTGAAGAGCATGCATTTAATGTTTTACTTGTATTTAAGAGCAATTGGAGGCCACGGAAGGAGAATTGTATGGTATTGAAGCTTGCCTGGAGGGTTGTTAACACAGTGTCCAAAGAAGGGCCAGAAGTATACAGAATGGTGTCGTCTGCGTAGAGGTGGATCAGAGACTCACCAGCAGCAAGAGCGACATCATTGATGTATACAGAGAAGAGAGTCGGTCCAAGAATTGAACCCTGTGGCACCCCCATAGAGACTGCCAGAGGTCCGGACAGCAGACCCTCCGATTGGACACACTGAACTTTATCAGAGAAGTAGTTGGTGAACCAGGCAAGACAATCATTTGAGAAACCAAGGCTGTCGAGTCTGCCGATGAGGATGTGGTGATTGACAAAGTCGAAAGCCTTGGCCAGATCAATGAATACGGCTGCACAGTAATGTTTCTTATCGATGGCGGTTAAGATATCGTTTAGGACCTTGAGCGTGGCTGAGGTGCACCCATGACCAGCTCTGAAACCAGATTGCATAGCAGAGAAGGTATGGTGAGATTCGAAATGGTCGGTAATCTGTTTGTTGACTTGGCTTTCGAAGACCTTAGAAAGGCAGGGTAGGATAGATATAGGTCTGTAGCAGTTTGGGTCAAGAGTGTCCCCCCCCTTTGAAGAGGGGGATGACCGCAGCTGCTTTCCAATCTTTGGGAATCTCAGACGACACGAAAGAGAGGTTGAACAGGCTAGTAATAGGGGTGGCAACAATTTCGGCAGATCATTTTAGAAAGAAGGGGTCCAGATTGTCTAGCCCGGCTGATGTGTAGGGGTCCAGATTTTGCAGATCTTTTAGAACATCAGCTGACTGGATTTGGGAGAAGGAGAAATGGGGAAGGCTTGGGCGAGTTGCTGTGTGGGGTGCAGTGCTGTTGACCGGGGTAGGAATAGCCAGGTGGAAAGCATGGCCAGCCGTAGAAAAATGCTTATTGAAATTCTCAATTATAGTGAATTTATCAGTGGTGACAGTATTTCCTGTCTTCAGTGCAGTGGGCAGCTGGGAGGAGGTGTTCTTATTCTCCATGGACTTTACAGTGTCCCAGAACTTTTTGAGTTAGTGTTGCAGGAAGCAAATTTCTGCTTGAAAAAGCTAGCCTTGGCTTTTCTAACTGCCTGTGTATACTGGTTTCTAGCTTCCCTGAACAGCTGCATATCACGGGGGCTGTTCGATGCTAATGCAGAATGCCATAGGATGTTTTTGTGTTGGTTAAGGGCAGTCAGGTCTTGGGAGAACCAAGGGCTATATCTGTTCCTGGTTCTAAATTTCTTGAATGGGGCATGCTTATTTAAGATGGGTAGGAAGGCATTTAAAAAAAATAACCAGGCATCCTCTACTGACGGGATGAGATCAATATCCTTCCAGGATACCCCGGCCAGGTCGATTAGAAAGGCCTGTATAAGAAAGGTCTATATAAGGTCCCAGTTCACAGTGCATGTCAGAACAAAAACCAAACCATGAGGTCGAAGGAATTGTCCTCCATCATTCCTAAATGGAAGAAGTTTGGAACCCCAAAGACTCCTAGAGCTGGCCGCCTGGCCAAACTGAGCTATCAGGAACCTGATGATTGAACTCTTTGGCCTGAATGCCATTCGCCATGTCTGGAGGAAACCTGGCACCATTTCTACGGTGAAGCATGGTGGTGGCAGCATCATGCTGTGGGGATGTTTTTCAGCAGCAGGGACTGGTAGACTAGTCAGAATCGAGGGAAAGATCAACGGCACAATGTACAGAGAGATGCTTGATGAAAACCAGCTCCAGAGCGTTCAGGATCTCAGACTGGGGCGAAGGTTCACCTTCCAACAGGACAACGACCCTTAGCACACAGCCAAGACAACGCAGGGGTGGCTTGGGGACAAGTCTCTGAATGTCCTTGAGTGGCCCAGCCAGAGCCCGGACTTGAACCTGATTGAACATCTCTGGAGACCTGAAAATAGCTGTGCAGCGATGCTCCCCATCCAACCCGACAGAGCTTGAGAGGATCTGCAGAGAAGAATGAGAGAAACTCCCCAAATACAGATGTGCTAAGCTTATAGCGTCATACCCAAGAAAACTTGAGGCTGTAATCGCTGCCAAAGATGCTTCAATAAAGTACTGAGTAAAGGGTCTGAATTCTTATGTAAATGTGATAGTTTAGCTTTATGTTTTCTTGATAAATTTGCAAAAAAATCTAAAAACCTGTTTTTGCTGTCATTATGGGGTAGATTGATGAGAAGAAGAAAAAATAAATTAATCCATTTTAGAATAAGGCTGGGGGGGATCACGTGACCCTTGAACGAGATGGCCGCATGAACTAAGAGCTCTCCACAAGTAGTTTCCAATTCCTAATCTTACCTCCACTCCAAGTTCACACTCATTTAGCTTTAGTAAGAAAAAGTCATGGCGGCTACTAAAGGCGACACTACAGGTGACATTTTTACCCGGACTCGAGTATTAGCGACGGAAAAAGCCTCCAAGAAGAAGCTAACTTCAGAAAAAACTAGCGCCATTAGCCAGGAGCAAGAGAACCCGCGCCCCCACAAGGCACAACGAATGCCAACCTCGCACTCTGTCGAAGACATCCTTTCTGAGTTGAGATCCCAACGTACAGAACTAAACACCAAATTAGATGCCATTAACTCTCAGCTCAGTGCGATAGGGGGCAAGGTGACAATCCTTGAAAACGCTTTGCCTGACATCAACAACAAGATAACCATAAACGCGGGGCGCCTGGACGAGGCAGAGGGGCGAATCCTATCCATGGAAAACTTATTGACAGGTGCCATGGAAACAATAGCATATGCTAAAAAGAAAATCGAGCATCTGGAAGAGAAAACAGAGGACCTTGAAAACAGGGGGCGAAGGAATAATTGTGTTCTATTCAATCTGGGCGAAAAAGAAGAGGGAAACATGCCACTGATCCGCTACCTGCAAGACAAACCTCCCGAGTGACTCCACCTGCCCACCGACAGGCCCATAGAACTCGAGAGAGCTCACCGAGCACTGAGGCCCCCACCAGCAGCCAGACAACCACCGCGCCCAATCACCATACGTTTCCTGAGATTCACCGACAAGGAACGAGTCCTACAGGCGGCGAAAAACAACACCATCACAGTGGGAAACACCAAACTCGCTTTACACCAGGACCTGTCAGCTGGAATACGCCGAAAGCGCCGAGAATTTGACGAAGTGAAGAAATACTCCATTGACCGAGGCATCTTCAGGGGATTCAAATACCCAAACGAGCTCAGGATTCTTCACCAAGGAGCCTTGCGACACTTCAAAACTCCCGAAGAGGCAAAACGTTTTTTGAAAGACAATCCTGGCCAATGAGAAACAGACCAATGACTAAATGCGATTAATGCCATTACTAAAGGAGATAAGACGACATATAGCCGATATCCAGAGATCCACCCCCTAAATGTCATTATAGCCGTCCAATTTATATTTATTGTCCTTTAACTGAGAGGGATGGGCTGTATAGCCTAACCTAGGCCTACTAATGTTTCAGCCTACTTTTATTTCCCTGTTTTTTTTGTTGTTGCTATTATTACTTGGGGTTCCCTATGTCCCTCGGGGGAGGTATATGTAGGCTGGGCTATTGATTTTATTTTTCTCCCCTCTTTTACTGTGGTCTGGACGAGGGCAACTGTGTTATTTACTCAATGCGGGGTGGAGAGGATGAGGCATTTCTTTGGTGGGGAGAGGGAGACGTTGTGCGTTGCTAACTGTTCCCGGTTTTTGTTTTATTCGGAACACAGAATTGAGACTGAGAGGGGGGGGGGGGGGGTAAAAGATCCAACGGGATGTGTCGAGTTGTTTGGGAACTCGGCTGGGGTGTTCAGAGATTATTATTTTATGTACACCATTTATTTTCCTTTTATGTGAACGCAGCTGTAATTACTATCCACTTTTACCCAGCGATGACTTGCACTAAAGTTGGATTACTGCTCGATGACGATGACTAGTACCTTAAATCTATTGACATGGAACTGCCATGGTCTAGGGCATGCAATAAAACGAAAAAAGATACTATGTGCTCTAAAAAAGGAAAAAGCAGACATTGCGCTATTACAAGAGACTCTGTGATGCTGAACATGCCAAACTCTGCAGAGCTTGGGTGGGACAGGTGTATTTCTCATCTTTCAAATCAAACAGTAGAGGCACAGCCATACTTATCCATAAAAATGTTCCATTCATAATTGACAAAAACATATCTGATCCGGAGGGGAGATTTATTTTGATAACTGGGTCACTATATGGTCAACCAATTACTATATTAAACATATACGCCCCTAACACAGATACTCCTCCCTTCATGTCAAAAATCATAACCCTGTTCAATGAGCATTGTGTCTCCTTTGGCGTGGTGGCCGGAGATTTTAAATGTACCCTTAACCCAACCCTAGACAAATCATCTCAAGTCCCCACCACAAATCCTAGATCTGCAAAGATGTTGAACTCTCTTACTAAAGAGATGGGACTGATAGATATCTGGAGAGAGAATAATAGCTAATCTATGGACTATACATACTACTCTAATGTCCATAACACCTACTCCCGTATAGATTACATTTTTATCCCAAAGAGTTTCATAAATTCAGCCACATGTACAATCGGACCCATAGCACTTTCAGATCACGCCTTTGTCCACCTCCGCTTTGACCTCTGCAAAAACATCCCGAGGTCAAAGAGCTGGAAATTCAACACCTCCATGCTATCAAATGACGAGTTCCATACATTGGTAACTACATGGATAGACAACTACACACAAGACAATAAAGATTCTCCTGTTTCTCCGGCCACAATGTGGGACGCTGCTAAAGCCACACTAAGAGGTCATCTGATTGCATATGCTTCCTCTAAGAAAAAAGCAATGGAAGCACACAGGCTAGATCTTGAGAGGGAGCTGGAATGCTGTGAAAAAATACATAAACAATCCCTAGACAGCACCTCCTGGAGTCATCTTAAAGCAGCCAAAGCCAAACTGAATTTGGACTACACTCGGGAGATAAAAAAAAAAGTTTTCTTTACTAAACAGAAATACCATGAGTATAGCAATAGGCCCAGTAGATTGCTTGCTTACCAATTAAAAAAGGAGCAGTCGGAGCGTACAATCATGGCTATCCGAACAGCAGAGGACGAGGTCACATATGACCCAAAAAAAGATCAATTTAACTTTTCATGATTTTTACTGCAAACTATATACCTCTGAGAGAAAACACACGGAGGCAGAACTCCACTCTTTCCTAGAGGGAATCTCGCTACCTAAACTATCCGAGACCGACCAGGAAGATCTCAACTCCCCCTTCACTCCTGAGGAGATCCTGGAGGCAATTACCTCCATGCCACCTAATAAGTCCCCAGGCCCAGATGGATTCCCCAAAGAGTTCTACAAAGCTTTTTGGCCCCAGCTCAGCCCTATCTTCATGCCAATGCTGGAGGATTTTTGCAAAAACTGAGTTCTCCCAGACTCAATGCACACAGCTCGCATTACAGTGTTGCTAAAAAAGGACAAGGACCCCCTATCCTGCTCGTCCTTCCGGCCCATAAGCTTGTTGGATTTCGACTATAAAATAATTACCAAATTGCTCGCCAAAAGACTAAACACTCTTCTTCCCAAAATAATAAAAGCGGACCAAACTGGATTTATTAGAGACAGATACTCTTCTGATAACATTCGCCGTCTTTTTGATATTATTGATCAAGTAAACGCACAAAAGACCCCTGTCCTGCTGGCTTCACTGGATGCTGAGAAGGCGTTTGACAGGATGGAGTGGAGCTTTGTGTTTTCAGTCTTAGAAAAGTTCAACATGGGCCCAAATTTTATTAAATGGATCAAATCACTATACTCTCATCCAAATGCCATGGTGACTACTAATGGACTGAACTCTGACAGATTCCCTCTGGAACGGGGCACAAGACAAGGGTGCTCGCTGTCCCCGCTGCTCTACTTGTTGGGGGCGGAGCCTCTGGCAGAGCTGATAAGGAGCAATCCAAGTATTATGGGTGTTTCTGCAGGTGGCCTGCAGCACAAGATTTCGCTTTACGCGGATGATGTCTTGCTCTACATATCCAACCCTGAGAAATCCCTCCCTCTCATTTTAGACACAATTGCTCAGTATGGGAAGTTTTCAGGTTATAAGATCAATTTTAACAAATCCACTGTCTGCCCTCTCAATATTACACTCACCAGCTCTATGAAGACACTTTGTCCTTTCCAATGGAAAACACACAGGTTTCAATACCTCGGGATCTTCATAACACCAGATCTGAATAGCCTTTTTAAGGAAAATTATCTTCCACTCCTGGATCGAATCAAGAACGATCTCCAAACCTGGATCTCCCTCCCAATTAGCTTAGTAGGAAGAATTAATGTAATCCGTATGAACGTCCTCCCTAGATTAAACTACTTATTTCAGATGCTTCCATGCTATCTCCCAGTTTCCTTCTTCAAAACAACTAACCAAAGCATCACCAAATGTATATGCGGCAATAAAAAACCTAGGATCAAGTTTTCCACTTTATCAAAACCTGAATCTAAAGGTGGTCTTGCCCTTCCCTCCTTTCAACTGTACTACTGGTCTGCCCAAATCCGCAACATGCTAACATGGATCACAAACAGACAAGAGTCAACGTGGATTCAGATAGAAGCCCAATCCTGTGGTTCATTGCCCTTAAGCTCAATTATATTCATTAATAACTTTAGTGAAGTGGGCAACATAGCCAAAACCTTTGCGATTTACAGCACCCTACTAGCGTGGAGGGACTGTAAGAAATACCTGGGCATTTCCTCCCAAATATGTTCTCACTCGCCTATAGTAGGCAACCCAGACTTGCCAAAAGCCCTGAGGGATGCCAACATTAATCTTTGGCATACTCTAGGAATCAGGACCTTTTCAGACCTATTTCATCAGAAAACCTCTACACTGAAATCCTTTCAAGAGCTCTGCAGTGAATTCGATGTGCCAAGATCCCATTTTTTTTTAAATATCTTCAAATTAGACATGTAATTTCCTCATTTACCTCCAAGAGGAGGTTTAGAACTCAGTTGAATGAAGTTGAAACCCTTCTTGTCACTGCACAATCCATTAAAGGCAAAATATCTTACATCTATAGACTCCTTTCTGAGAAAGGAAGCTCCTCCTTTACTCCTTTGAAAATAATCTGGGAAAAGGACCTTGGTCTGACGATCAGTGATGAGTTATGGGCGGAGGTTTGCGACAGGGTATACTGCTCCTCTACCAGTGTAAAAATGAAAGAATCTAATTACACATTTTTGTACAAATTTTATTATACTCCTTTGAGACTCCATAGAATGAAAACAGATATGTCTCCTAACTGTAAAAGATGTACCTCTGAAAGCGGAACCTATATGCATGTATTTAGTATTATTATTTTTTAATTTTTAATTTTTTTATTTTTTTAAAGCCTGTCACATCTGTGAATTGTGGAATGTGTTTTGTTGGTTGAATGAAAAACAAGAAAACTTAATAAAACTTTAAATTGAAAAAAAAAAAAAAAAAAAAGAATAAGGCTGTAACTTAACTAAATGTGGAAAAAGTCAAGGGATCTGAATACTTTCTGAATGCACTGTAGGTACATTTATTCACTACCATGTACAGTAAAAGAACATTAATTGCACTCGGTCGGTGAGATGTTTTATATTTATATAATTGTAAACATACAGTAGATGGCCTAGAGTGGGTACATGCTTTGTGGTGTAGGCTGTTTCTTCTGGTGGTCTAGGACAGCCTGGTGGTCTAGGGCAGCCTGATGTCCAGGTGGTCTAGGGCAGCCTGATGTCCAGGTGGTCTAGGGCAGCCTGATGTTCAGGTGGTCTAGGGCAGCCTGGTGTTCTGGTGGTCTAGGGCAGCTTGGTGTCTAGGTGGTTTAGGGCAGCGTGATGTCCTATTGGTCTAGGATAGTCTGATGGTGGTCTAGGGCAGCTTGATGGTGGTGTAAGCTGTTTCTTCTGGTGGTCTAGGGCAGCCTGGTGGTCTAGGGCAGCCTGATGTCCAGGTGGTCTAGGGCAGCCTGGTGTTCTGGTGGTCTAGGGCAGCATGGTGTCTAGGTGGTTTAAGGCAGCGTGATGGTCTAGGATAGTCTGATGGTGGTCTAGGGCAGCTTGATGGTGGTGAAACATAGTCTGATGGTGGTCTAGGGCAGCTTGAAGGTGGTGTAGGGCAGCTTGATGGTGGTGTAGGGCAGCTTGATGGTGGTGTAGGGAGAATTGATGGTGGTCTAGGGCAGCTTGATGGTGGTCTAAGGCAGTTGATGGTGGTCTAGGGCAGCTTGATGGTGGTGTAGGGCAGCTTGATGGTGGTCTAGGGCAGCTTGATGGTGGTGTAGGGCAGCTTGATGGGGGTCTAGGGCAGCTTGATGGTGGTGTAGGGCAGTCTGATGGTGGTCTAGGGCAGCTTGATGGTGGTGATGGGCAGCCTCATGGTGGTCTAGGGCAGCTTTATGGTGGTCTAAGGCAGTTGAGGGTGGTGTAGGGCAGCCTAATTCGATTAATCTGATGTTTCTTGGTGTGTGGTAGGTGCTACTCCAGGTGGTCCCTGAGCGCTGTGCCTCTCCCTGAGTTTAATGATGGGTTCTCCTGATCCTTCTCCTGGTAGTGAGGGGCCTGGTCTCCTTCACCTGTTCCACTTCAATGAGAAATGACAGGGAGATCTTACATGTACATACAATGTCTGAAAAATAACACATACAGAGGGATTACAGGTGAAAGGGACTGATTGTCGTCATTGACTCCATTTGTGACATTCTTCTCAAATTTGTGGCCTAGAGCCTTACCTGCAGACATAGAACAGGATGTAGGCAGTCTGTGCAATCGCCTTCAGCACAGTGGCCTCATCTGTCCTCAAGACATGTGTGTCATCCAGGCAGAGCCACCCACTGCCACGGCTGTCCAAAACATCACTGATGTAGTGGCCTAGGGAACAAGGGAAACAAAATAGAGTGTACATTTAGCTTTCATAATTGTGTGTGCGTGCCTGCATACCTGCGTGCCTGCATACCTGCATGCCTGCATACCTGTATACATGTTGTCTCCCAGATGTGAGATCACACTTGACAATTTGTAGATATTGTCTGGCTGGTGTCTCTGTAAGGAAACACATTTAATAATAGGATTGTTGTTTTGTCTACAGGATAGGGGTGCCTTCTATAACTGCCTTATCTTGATCCGTCCACTATCTCAACTATCTCAACTGGATCTAATTATCTGTTATCTGTTCTATTTCTCTCTCTCTCTCTCTCTCTCTCTCTCTCTCTCTCTCTCTCTCTCTCTCTCTCTCTCTCTCTCTCTCTCTCTCCTCACCACAGCGGCTGCCTGCTGCTTTTCCTCACTGTCAGCTGGTTTCTCTAGCTGGTCAGAGGAATTTGAAGCTGGTGGGGGTATATCAAATATAGTGTAAATACAAACCAGAAAGTGAAGTGGAAACCTATCAACAAATATACTCTTAACTTCAGCTTCCGACTTGCTTTCCTCTACAGTCCTGTTTCATGAGAGGGTATTGTGCATGATGTCAGTAACACAATGTCCTACCTGGTCTATCAAGGGTGCCTTTCGGGGAGTTTGCAGGTTTGTTGTCCATGTTGTTTTTCCCCAGGGAGCTTGCCCTGTGTAAATTGATGGCATTGAAAATAAATATCTAGTGTGTGAAAATCATGGTGTGTGTTGGCTACTCAATGTGCAATGTCCCAAAACAGAGTGTAAACCAACCTGGCTCCATACTGGACATGGGCTGTCTTCCCACATACGGCTGGGAGGGTTATTTCTGCAGGGATGGACATGGGATCATCCACCTTCTTTGGCTCCCAGTCGCCTGCAGTAAATCGCTTGATATGAAGCATTAGGACCCTGCTCAGAGACAGACAGGCAGGCAGGCATTCACAAAGACAGACAGACAGACGGACGGACGGGCGGGCGGGCGGGCGGGCGGGCGGACGGGCGGACGGACGGACGGACGACCAGGTAGGCATTCACACAGACAAAGGAATCAGTCTTGTACTCAATTCAATAACCCAGTTTGGTGAGTTAGATCAGGACTGTCAATTGTAATCTGAGATGATGATGGGGGGACTCACCGGGGCAGCGTGAGGAAGTGCATAGTCACAGATGCCATGCTGCCTGAGCACACCCTGCATGCACACTCTAACGCAGATGGCTAGGTGACAAAGGATAGCAATACAATTATGAACATTATGACATTAATGATAGTGTTCCTTGACATACTAACTCTTGGTTTAAGCTAAGTGCTGACCTTAAAGTAGAGGTCCAGGCTGTGTGGCAGGTAATGGCTCAGGCTCAGGGACAAGTGATTGTAATCCTCCTGACCATACACCATAACTCCACAGCTTCAGAAGTACGGAGAGAAATGCATCAGCTATCCAACACAAACCTTTTGATCCTCTACACACTATCTTAATGCTTTACCTCTGTATCCTGCATATTATGCTGACATTAAACCTCCTCACAAATGTGATGATGACATCAAGGTACACCGTATACAAATGACAGCTGTTACCTGGTGCAGGTACGGGAAGTCTTCAGCTTGAATTCTAACTGCTTCACGGGGCAGGTGTATGGCTCTGGTGAGCCCTTTAATGCCATACCCTCCTCCTTCAGCTGAAAGAGGAGGAGCAACACACATTCATGGGCATCCTAAGAGAAGAATGGGAAAGAAGCAGAAAATACATCAACAACTACAACTGAAACAGAGCTGGGGAAAAACACTGTCACGTGTCCCAGGTTTATTGTTAAGTGAGTCTTTTAGCAAATAATATCTTACCTGTTCATTGTCGTCCTCATAGTCCTCATTGACAACGGAAAGACAGCGCTTGACTGTTTGAAGGATTTTCTTATTTTCCTTGTTCTTAGCATTAACAGTGCCTCCAGAAAGCCTGGCCTGATGTAACTCGGCAAAGCAGCTGTGGAGGGAGACAAAGAGCATGCATTCAGGTTTCACTCTCTCACCTTGGCCACAGATTAGCTCTGTGCTTCTACTTTAACTTCTGATCAAATATGATTCAACTGATTCCTGACTGTGACAGGAAATCATCTCTGGTGTTAATCAGAAGCTAAGTTGGGTGTGGTTTTATCTTAAAAATCATATGAGACACTAAGAGTGTACGAAGGACAATATATATCCATTCATCCATCCATCCATCCATACATACATAGATAGATAGATAGATACATACAAACATACATACATACATACATACATACATACATAAAAACATACATACATACATACATACATACATACATACATACATACATACATACATACATACATACATACATACAGATAGATAGATAGATAGATAGATAGATAGATAGATAGATAGATAGATAGATAGATAGATGGATGGATACATACAAACATACAAACATACATACATACATACATACATAAAAACATACATACATACATACATACATACATACATACATACATACATACATACATACATACATACATACATACATACATACATACATACAGAGAGATAGATAGATAGATAGATAGATAGATAGATAGATAGATAGATAGATAGATAGATGGATGGATACATACAAACATACATACATACATACATACATACATACCACAGGAGGTTGATGGCACCTTAATTGGGGAGGAAGGGTTCGTGGTAATGGCTGGAGCGGAATCAGTGGAATGCTATCAAATACATCAAACATATGGTTTCCATGTGTTTGATGCCATTCCATTTGCTCCATTTCAGACATCATTACGAGCCGTCCTCCCCTCAGCAGCTTCCACTGACACATACATTGAGGCGGAACTTGTGTACTGTAACTATAAGCGTCTAGGTGTTTGGGTCAGTGTGTGTACAGGTGGGACAGGAGGGTGAGAGCGAGGCTGTATACCATAGCAGTTTAGAGGAGGGGGAGGAACTCCAGATATTCTGCTGTCTCAGGATGTCTCTGCAAAATGCTGGCAGCCCCAGCAGGCACTGCAGAGCAGAGTTCATGAAGCAGGTGTTGCCAATATTAGGCAACCTGTGGGAAAGAAGCCATCAGTTACACACTAATATCTGAACTGTGGACCAAAGGTAAACTAATGAATGGATTTGTAATGGATTTGTATTTAAAACAAAAAGCAGAGCTCAGAGATAAGAGGAGGTGTATGTGTGTGTGTGTAGATGTGTGTGTGTTTACCCGAGGAGCTTGGTGTTGTCTTCGCCCCCGCCTGTGCAGCTCTGCTCCCCCAGCTGGGTGCTACTCTTGCTGAACAGGTTGGGAAGGCGAGCCATGGCTTCCCGAGACCTGACCAATGGCCTGGAGGAAGAGAGACAGGGTAGAGGCCTCAGTAGCAGTAGCTCAACACCAATCGGTCTGTTTGAACACTGTTTTAATGTACAGGCATACAGATATTCCTTACCATGTCATGGTGTGAGTGACCACTCTTATGTAGAGTTGAGTGAGATGAAGGTGGCTATTGTATACAGTACTTACCTCTCCAAGGAGACAGAGGAAGCCTTCAGGTCAATGGAGGCCTCTGCAGAGAGAGACCGAGAGACGGAGAGCGGTAAGAGAGAAGCTTTGTCAAAGATGATTTGAGACAAGTAGCACCAAAAAATGGCACCCGTTTACAGACCTGCGATGCCAGCAAATAGGGGTACCATTCTCTTTGTCTGTGGAACAACTGCTCCCACCTCTTTGACCTCAGAGCTCATAAGATCTCTGTAAAGACACAGAGACATATGCATTAGGTTAGCTATATTATATTGGCTTTTTCATTTCAATGTAATGGTGTTGGTTGGCATGAAATGTGATATCAGGCTGCAGTACCTGGCAGTCTCACTGTCTTTGTTGGTCTCTCCATGCTGGTCCAGGGGGTATGGAGAGGAGGACTGGGGGGCAGGGGAGGAGACGTGAGTTGTGGAGGAAGGGCAGGCAGGACTGGGGGGAGTTCCAGAGGAGGATAACTGAGTTGAGACTGCCAGGGAAACAGAAGAAGCACTAAAAGGGGAGGAGGTCTGTGATCCTTCCACTGAAGAAGAAGAAGAAGAAGAGAGAGATGACATGTGGCGAGAGGAGAGGGAAGAGAGGCCGAAGATCTTGGAGAGAGTTGGAGGGGATCTGGCAGGGGATCCAGGGGGTGAGGGGGATGGAGTGCCGATTGGTGTTCGGCCAGACAAGGGGTCGAGGGGCGTCAGAGATGTTGTAGACGGTTTCAAATGGAAAGAAGAGACAAAGGAAGAATCAAGTTGGTGGTGATCCTTTACGTTCTTTTTCTCCCGGTTTTTCCAAACTGACTCAGTTACCATGCTGGCATCCAATGACGTCAGTTTGGGTGGGATTGGGAACGGCGATGGACAGCGGCTCCCAATCCCGAGCCGAACTCTGCACTTCTTTTTCTGTTTGGAGAAACATTATATATGTTATATTTGAACTAGCAGCAAATGTCACACCCAAACCACATGATCTGACCATAAAATAAAGAACTTGTTGCCCAATCATATTGAATTCTGTATCATAGGCTAACAAATAGCAAAAATACATGTTTATAAAAATAAAACCATTGTAACCATACAGTTATACCCTCTGTCCCAAATCCTGCCATTTGGCACAAATAAATAGACAATGAAACAACTAGTAATAGCTGAAAAGAATAGAATATACTCTAAATTGTAACAGAGTTAGACAAATTCTAGCCCAGAATTGACACATACCTTTTTACAGCAACACAAACATCCCATTTCAGTGTATTTGTAGACTGTGCCTTATTTTACAGAACATCAAAATATGTTGCCCATTTCACATTGTGATGTCATAAACCAAATTATGATGCGCCTGTCTACACGTTACCAGCATAAATGGTAAACAAATCACACACACCAAAATGTTGAAAAATAATTTACAAAATTAATTGATTGTGTATTCAGAGTTATTCCTATTTCATAAAATATACAAAATAACTAGGTTCTTGCCAATACACCTGTTTTCTATTGAGAAAACATTGGGTTATCTTTCTCCCACGCTCCCTGGGCCACTGACGCGTGATTGTATGGGATATGGGAAGAGGCTAGGACATTCGAAGTAACATTACTGTCTAGCAGAATCAAAACAACTTTTATTGGCCAAATGGCCTACATTCACACATTCACAGAATTTGACTCGATGAATTGGTGCTGCCATTAATAGACAAACGTAAAGACACATTTACAGCCTATACAATATACAGTAAACATAAAACATATTTATTAACTTCTATCTTCTTAAGATACTTTAGAGTAACATTTTATTATTGTCACGTTCTGACCTTAGTTCCTTTGTTTTGTCTTTTGTTTTAGTATGGTCAGGGCGTGAGTTGGGTGGGTTGTCTATGTTAGTTTTTCTATGATTTTCTATTTCTGTATTTGGCCTGATATTGTTCTCAATCAGAGGCAGCTGTCAATTGTTGTCCCTGATTGAGAACCATATTTAGATAGCCTGTTTTCCTTTGTGTTTTGTGGGTGGTTATTTTCAGTCTAATATCCAACCTTTCTGACCGACAAGCTGTCTTCATCAGCGTATACTGTTAGGAGCACCTTAACACAGATGGATCTATTAATCTCTGACCGTACCTCATTGAAAAGGTGCCACTCTGCCTAGTGACTGTAAACTAAACAAAAATACTAACGTTAGTACATTTGTTGTATATTTGCTGTTCTGTAAACCCAGTTGGTCACTACCACACCAGTCACAACTGTCAACAGATCATGACATAAATGCAAGCATAATTTGTTCTCGCAGAGTAGATTGTAGATCCTACTACCACCAGGGAACAATCCATTATTCAGCCCTACCATAAAAAGTACCCTTATCTCTCTCTCACTTTCCCCTCTCTCCTTCATTCCCTGTTTTCCTCTCTCCACCTCTCTCTTCCCCCTCTCCTCCCCCAGGTGGACACCCTGACCCTGGAGCTTGTGGCAGAGCGCAGCATGGCCCAGAAGAATGAGAATGCGCGCCAGCAGCTGGAGAGGCAGAACAAGGACTTGCGAGCCAAGCTGGGCGAGCTGGAGGGTTCCGGGAGCCCCCCCCACACACACACAAACAGTTGTGTATATTGGCCAAATTGATGGTCCTCGTTACTAATACCTCTCCTGGCCCCCTCTGTCCCCTGCAGGCGTGGAGGCCCCATCAGTTTCTCCTCCAGCCGCTCGGGCAGGCGTCAGCTGCAGGTGGAGGGGACATCGCTCGACCTCCTATCCGACGATGAGGTGGAAAACAAGACCACGGACGCCAATGCCAAAGAGACGCCAGCAGCTCCCCAACCAGGGTAGACGCGCTCCCTACAGCCCACACGCAGCATGGCCTCCGCCCCCACAAACCTTCCCCCTGTCCTCCTAACCCCAGACACCAGCAGTGGACCCCACTACTCTGCCTTACCCCTCTATGGCAAGCTGCAGGGCCAAGCAAATCCATCACCTCCTCCATATGAATATACCGCACATCAAGCCTTGGATTCGTTTTTAATATCAATTGCAGATAAAAGTGCATTTAAATTGCATAGGCGTCTGAGTGTGCATAGGCACTCGAAAACAAATAGCAGGAGTTTACCATAATTATGTTAAGCTACTTCCCTGGAACAGCCATTAGAATCAAACAGCCCTCTAGCTAGAATTAACCACTGTCATTTCAGCTGGTTTACTGGCACACAGGTGGACGACTGCACACAAGTCGGTAAAAACATGTGTCTTTCATGATTGTACAGTATTGGACCAGGATATGTAAAACAAAGCACAGCATAAGCGAGGGAATTATTTTTAAATGGTAGCCTAAATGACGATCACACCAAATTTTTTTCATCAAAACCACCACTGTCATAGAGATACTGCAATCCACTTAGTTTATTATAAAAATAACTATGTGACTAACTCTTTGGTAGCAGGTTTGTAGTGAGTTAGATTGTACCACGCCATGTTGCCTCAGCATTCCCCCTATATATATGACCAGCAAAAGACCCTGTTAACTTGACCAATATAACCTTGTCCAATAACCCACCATTTTATATTTGACATATCAATCTACTTTAAGTGGTGTACGATAATGTGTGGAATTAGGTTTGTCAGACTTGGAGCAAAGGCCCTTTTTTTTAGAAAGACAGCCCAAATGTGTGCTTGACATACTATAATATTGCTATGTATAATTCTGGCTATTCAGTTATGTTTTCTGTACCATGTACAAAATACTTAACTCAAAAAGGTATCTTTGACATCTCGTGTCACCTTAATTTCAATGCATTTCAAATGGCTGAATAAAATTAGCATGATTTACAGAAGGGTAATTCATCTTTTATTGAAGTTTTATTGAGTGTTAGAGCGTTGGTTTTAATTCAGTGGTTCAGGGTAGAGCAATCAATCAATTTGAATATGCACACTTGATGCCTTGATTATTAAATGTTAAACATAAATGACCATTTTGTAAATGACTAATTACATATTTGAGGCCTTTATTATTATTTTAAGCCAGAACAAATTGGGGGAAAAAAGGTTTATCTGTTTCTTTTGAAAGACACTTCTCAATAAAGACATGAAGGGGAAAAAAGTGTATAGTGTTTGAACCAGTTTCATAGCTTTAGTGTCATATTATACCATAAGCACCTCTCCCATCGTGTTGGTGTGAACCAGTGTTATAACAGAATGAATTATGGAGCCTTCTGTCTGCCAGGCAGAAAGTAGAATTTCATTGGGTTCAAAGCTTTAACATCCTGAAGGTTGTTATTATTAGTGGACTGGCTGTTGACGACCAGGTATTCATTATCTCCTTTTATTTCTTGTATTTCTAGACTTTTTTTGTTGTTGTTGTAAAAGACCAATAAACATATCCATTATAGAAAAATATTGTTTTTCTTCTATATTTCTTGTACAACACATTGATGTCCTCTTAGTCTTTCCCACAGTAGTTGTGGGTCAAGACTGTCTCCAAACTGATATGTGATGTATGGTCTATGTTACATTGCCATTCATTGTTCCATTACTTCATTGTATTTGTGGTTACATTAAAACCCTGAGGGTGGAAGTGGAAGAATGTGAAAAGTAGAAATAAAAATAATGGGGTGCAAAGGAGCAAAATAAATAACATAAATACAGTAGGGAAAGAGGTAGTTGTTTGGGCTAAATTATAGGTGGGCTATGTACAGGTGCAGTAATCTGTGAGCTGCTCTGACAGTTGGTGCTTAAAGCTAGTGAGGGAGATAAGTGTTTCCAGTTTCAGAGATTTTTGTAGTTCGTTCCAATCATTGGCAGCAGAGAACTGGAAGGAGAGGCGGCCAAAGAAAGAATTGGTTTTGGGGGTGACCCTAGAGATATACCTGCTGGAGCGCTTGCTACAGGTGGGTGATGCTATGGTGACCAGCGAGCTGAGATAAGGGGGGACTTTACCTAGCAGGGTCTTGTAGATGACATGGAGCCAGTGGGTTTGGCGACGAGTATGAAGCGAGGGCCAGCCAACGAGAGGGTACAGGTCACAATGGTGGGTAGTATGTGGGGCTTTGGTGACAAAACGGATTGCACTGTGAAATACTGCATCCAATTTGTTGAGTAGGGTATTGGAGGCTATTTTGTAAATGACATCGCCGAAGTCGAGGATGGTAGGATGGTCAGTTTTACAAGGGTATGTTTGGCAGCATGAGTGAAGAATGCTTTGTTGCGAAATAGGAAGCCAATTCTAGATTTAACTTTGGATTGGAGATGTTTGATGTGGGTCTGGAAGGAGAGTTTACAGTCCAACCAGACACCTAGGTATTTGTAGTTGTCCACGTATTCTAAGTCAGAACCGTCCAGAGTAGTGATGTTGGACAGGCGGGCAGGTGCAGGCAGCGATCGGTTGAAGAGCATGCATTTAGTTTTACTTGTATTTAAGAGCAATTGGAGGCCACGGAAGGAGAGTTGTATGGTATTGAAGCTTGCCTGGAGGGTTGTTAACACAGTGTCCAAAGAAGGGCCAGAAGTATACAGAATGGTGTCGTCTGCGTAGAGGTGGATCAGAGACTCACCAGCAGCAAGAGCGACATCATTGATGTATACAGAGAAGAGAGTCGGTCCAAGAATTTAACCCTGTGGCACCCCCATAGAGACTGCCAGAGGTCAGGACAGCAGACCCTCTGATTTGACACATTGAACTTTATCAGAGAAGTAGTTGGTGAACCATGCAAGACAATCATTTGAGAAACCAAGGCTGTCGAGTCTGCCGATGAGGGTGTGGTGATTGACAGAGTCGAAAGCCTTGGCCAGATCAATGAATACGGCTGCACAGTAATGTTTCTTATCGATGGAGGTTAAGATATCGTTTAGGACCTTGAGCGTGGCTGAGGTGCACCCATGACCAGCTCTGAAACCAGATTGCATAGCAGAGAAGGTATGGTGAGATTCGAAATGGTCGGTAATCTGTTTGTTGACATGGCTTTCGAAGACCTTAGAAAGGCAGGGTAGGATAGATATAGGTCTGTAGCAGTTTGGGTCAAGAGTGTCCCCCCCTTTGAAGAGGGGGATGACCGCAGCTGCTTTCCAATCTTTGGGAATCTCAGACGACACGAAAGAGAGGTTGAACAGGCTAGTAATAGGGGTGGCAAAAATTTCGGCAGATAATTTTAGAAAGAAGGGGTCCAGATTGTCTAGCCCTGCTGATGTGTAGGGGTCCAGATTTTGCAGCTCTTTTAGAACATCAGCTGACTGGATTTTGGAGAAGGAGAAATGGGGAAGGCTTGGGCGAGTTGCTGTGGGGGGTGCAGTGCTGTTGAACCAGGTGGAAAGTAACCAGGTGGAAAGCATGGCCAGCCGTAGAAAAATGCTTATTGAAATTCTCAATTATAGTGGATTTATCAGTGGTGACAGTATTTCCTATCTTCAGTGCAGTGGGCAGCTGGGAGGAGGTGTTCTTATTCTCCATGGACTTTACAGTGTCCCAGAACTTTTTGAGTTAGTGTTGCAGGAAGCAAATTTCTGCTTGAAAAAGCTAGCCTTGGCTTTTCTAACTGCCTGTGTATACTGGTTTCTAGCTTCCCTGAACAGCTGCATATCACGGGGGCTGTTCGATGCTAATGCAGAATGCCATAGTATGTTTTTGTGTTGGTTAAGGGCAGTCAGGTCTGGGGAGAACCAAGGGCTATATCTGTTCCTGGTTCTAAATTTCTTGAATTGGGCATGCTTATTTAAGATGGGTAGGAAGGCATTTTAAAAAAATAACCAGGCATCCTCTACTGACGGGATGAGATCAATATCCTTCCAGGATACCCCGGCCAGGTTGATTAGAAAGACACCATTTCTATGGTGAAGCATGGTGGTGGCAGCATCATGCTGTGGCGATGTTTTTCAGCAGCAGGGACTGGTAGACTAGTCAGAATCGAGGGAAAGATCAACGGCACAATGTACAGAGAGATGCTTGATGAAAACCAGCTCCAGAGCGTTCAGGATCTCAGACTGGGGCGAAGGTTCACCTTCCAACAGGACAACGACCCTTAGCACACAGCCAAGACAACGCAGGGGTGGCTTGGGGACAAGTCTCTGAATGTCCTTGAGTGGCCCAGCCAGAGCCCGGACTTGAACCTGATTGAACATCTCTGGAGAC
Organism: Oncorhynchus mykiss; assembly: GCF_057628025.1. Classification (NCBI taxonomy): domain Eukaryota; kingdom Metazoa; phylum Chordata; class Actinopteri; order Salmoniformes; family Salmonidae; genus Oncorhynchus; species Oncorhynchus mykiss. The sequence continues at coordinate 52,697,607 of NC_143034.1, forward strand.
CTGAAAATAGCTGTGCAGCGATGCACCCCATCCAACCCGACAGATTTTGATTCGATCTGCAGAGAAGAATGAGAGAAACTCCCCAAATACAGATGTGCTAAGCTTATAGCGTCATACCCAAGAAAACTTGAGGCTGTAATCACCGCCAAAGACGCTTCAACAAAGTACTGAGTAAAGGGTCTGAATTCTTATGTAAATGTGATAGTTTAGCTTTATGTTTTCTTGATAAATTTGCAAAAAAATCTAAAAACCTGTTTTTGCTGTCATTCTGGGGTAGATGATGAGAAGAAGAAAAAATAAATGAATCCATTTTAGAATAAGGCTGTAACTTAACTAAATGTGGAAAAAGTCAAGGGATCTGAATACTTTCTGAATAAACTGTAGGTACATTTATTCACTAACATGTACAGTAAAAGAACATTAATTGCACTCGGTCGGTGAGATGTTTTATATTTATATAATTGTAAACATACAGTAGATGGCCTAGAGTGGGTACATGCTTTGTGGTGTAGGCTGTAACTTCTGGTGGTCTAGGGCAGCCTGGTGGTCTAGGGCAGCCTGATGTCCAGGTGGTCTAGGGCAGCCTGATGTCCAGGTGGTCTAGGGCAGCCTGATGTCCAGGTGGTCTAGGGCAGCCTGGTGTTCTGGTGGTCTAGGGCAGCTTGGTGTCTAGGTGGTTTAGGGCAGCGTGATGTCCTAATGGTCTAGGATAGTCTGATGGTGGTCTAGGGCAGCTTGATGGTGGTGAAAGATAGTCTGATGGTGGTGTAGGGCAGCTTGAAGGTGGTGTAGGGCAGCTTGATGGTGGTGTAGGGCAGCTTGATGGTGGTGTAGGGCAGCTTGATGGTGGTGTAGGGAGAATTGATGGTGGTCTAGGGCAGCTTGATGGTAGTCTAAGGCAGTTGATGGTGATCTAGGGCAGCTTGATGGTGGTGTAGGGCAGCTTGATGGTGGTGTAGGGCAGCTTGATGGTGGTCTAGGGCAGCTTGATGGTGGTGTAGGGCAGCTTGATGGTGGTGTAGGACAGTCTGATGGTGGTCTAGGGCAGCTTGATGGTGGTGATGGGCAGCTTTATGGTGGTCTAAGGCAGTTGAGGGTGGTGTAGGGCAACCTAATTCGATTAACCTGATGTTTCTTGGTGGGTGGTAGGTGCTACTCCAGGTGTTCCCTGAGCGCTGTGCCTCTCCCTGAGTTTAATGATGGGTTCTCCTGGTCCTTCTCCTGGTAGTGAGGGGCCTGGTCTCCTTCACCTGCTCCACTTCAATGAGAAATGACAGGGAGATCTTACATGTACATACAATGTCTGAAAAATAGGGATTACAGGGATTACAGGTTAAAGGGATAACTCTTAATGTGTGGTCAATGAATCATCTTTCTAGCTTTGGTAAAAACTTTTTTTTTTTCTTGATGACTGATTGTCGTCATTGACTCCATTTGTGACATTCTTCTCAAATTTGTGTTCTAGAGCCTTACCTGCAGACATAGAACAGGATGTAGGCAGTTTGTGCAATCGACTTCAGCACAGTGGCCTCATCTGTCCTCAAGACATGTGCGTCATCCAGGCAGAGCCACCCACTGCCACGGCTGTCCAAAACATCACTGATATAGTGGCCTAGGGAACAAGGGAAACAAAATAGAGTGTACATTAAGCTTTCATAATTGTGTGTGCGTGCCTGCATACCTGCGTGCCTGCATACCTGCATGCCTGCATACCTGTATACATGTTGTCTCCCAGATGTGAGATCACACTTGACAATTTGTAGATATTGTCTGGCTGGTGTCTCTGTAAGGAAACACATTTAATAATAGGATTGTTATTTTGTCTACAGGATAGGGGTGCCTTCTATAACTGCCTTATCTTGATCCGCCCACTATCTCAACTATCTCAACTGGATCTAATTATCTGTTATCTGTTCTATTTCTCTCTCTCTCTCTCTCTCTCTCTCTCTCTCTCTCTCTCTCTCTCTCTCTCTCTCCTCACCACAGCGGCTGCCTGCTGCTTTTCCTCACTGTCAGCTGGTTTCTCTAGCTGGTCAGAGGAATTTGAAGCTGGTGGGGGTATATCAAATATAGTGTAAATACAAACCAGAAAGTGAATTGGAAACCTATCAACAAATATACTCTTAACTTCAGCTTCCGACTTGCTTTCCTCAACAGTCCTGTTTCATGAGAGGGTATTATGCATGACGTCAGTAACACAATGTCCTACCTGGTCTATCAAGGGTGCCTTTCGGGGAGTTTGCAGATGTGTTGTCCATGTTGTTTTTCCCCAGGGAGCTTGCCCTGTGTAAATTGATGGCATTGAAAATAAATATCTAGTGTGTGAAAATCATGGTGTGTGTTGGCTACTCAATGTGCAATGTCCCCAAACAGAGTGTAAACCAACCTGGCTCCATACTGGACAGGGGCTGTCTTCCCACATACGGCTGGGAGGGTTATTTCTGCAGGGATGGACATGGGATCATCCACCTTCTTTGGCTCCCAGTCGCCTGCAGTAAATCGCTTGATATGAAGCATTAGGACCCTGCTCAGAGACAGACAGGCAGGCAGGCAGGCATTCACAAAGACAGACAGACAGACAGACAGACAGACAGACAGACAGACAGACAGACAGACAGACAGACAGACAGACATTCACATACACAGACGACCAGGCAGGCATTCACACAGACAAAGGAATCAGTCTTGTACTCAATTCAATAACCCAGTTTGGTGAGATAGATCAGGACTGTTAATTGTAATCTGAGATGATGATGGGGGGACTCACCGGGGCAGCGTGAGGAAGTGCATAGTCACAGATGCCATGCTGCCTGAGCACACCCTGCATGCACACTCTAACGCAGATGGCTAGGTGACAAAGGATAGCAATACAATTATGAACATTATGACATTAATGATAGTGTTCCTTGACATACTAACTCTTGGTTTAAGCTAAGTGCTGACCTTAAAGTAGAGGTCCAGGCTGTGTGGCAGGTAATGGCTCAGGCTCAGGGACAAGTGATTGTAATCCTCCTGACCATACACTATAACTCCACAGCTTCAGAAGTACGGAGAGAAATGCATCAGCTATCCAACACAAACCTTTTTATCCCTCTACACACTATCTTAATGCTTTACCTCTGTATCCTGCATGTTATGCTGACATTAAACCTCCTCACAAATGTGATGATGACATCAAGGTACACCGTATACAAATGACAGCTGTTACCTGGTGCAGGTACGGGAAGTCTTCAGCTTGAATTCTAACTGCTTCACGGGGCAGGTGTATGGCTCTGGTGAGCCCTTTAATGCCATACCCTCCTCCTTCAGCTGAAAGAGGAGGAGCAACACACATTCATGGGCATCCTAAGAGAAGAATGGGAAAGAAGCAGAAAATACATCAACAACTACAACTGAAACAGAGCTGGGGAAAAACACTGTCACGTGTCCCAGGTTTATTGTTAAGTGAGTCTTTTAGCAAATAATATCTTACCTGTTCATTGTCGTCCTCATAGTCCTCATTGACAACGGAAAGACAGCGCTTGACTGTTTGAAGGATTTTCTTATTTTCCTTGTTCTTAGCATTAACAGTGCCTCCAGAAAGCCTGGCCTGATGTAACTCGGCAAAGCAGCTGTGGAGGGAGACAAAGAGCATGCATTCAGGTTTCACTCTCTCACCTTGGCCACAGATTAGCTCTGTGCTTCTACTTTAACTTCTGATCAAATATGATTCAACTGATTCCTGACTGTGACAGGAAATCATCTCTGGTGTTAATCAGAAGCTAAGTTGGGTGTGGTTTTATCTTAAAAATCATATGAGACACTAAGAGTGTACGAAGGACAATATATATCCATTCATCCATCCATCCATCCATACATACATAGATAGATAGATAGATACATACAAACATACATACATACATACATACATACATAAAAACATACATACATACATACATACATACATACATACATACATACATACATACATACATACATACATACATACATACATACATACATACATACAGAGAGATAGATAGATAGATAGATAGATAGATAGATAGATAGATAGATAGATAGATAGATAGATAGATAGATAGATAGATGGATGGATACATACAAACATACATACATACATACATACATACATACCACAGGAGGTTGATGGCACCTTAATTGGGGAGGAAGGGTTCGTGGTAATGGCTGGAGCGGAATCAGTGGAATGCTATCAAATACATCAAACATATGGTTTCCATGTGTTTGATGCCATTCCATTTGCTCCATTTCAGACATCATTACGAGCCGTCCTCCCCTCAGCAGCCTCCACTGACACATACATTGAGGCCGAACTTGTGTACTGTAACTATAAGCATCTAGGTGGGTGGGTCAGTGTGTGTACAGGTGGGACAGGAGGGTGAGAGCGAGGCTGTATACCATAGCAGTTTAGAGGAGGGGGAGGAACTCCAGATATTCTGCTGTCTCAGGATGTCTCTGCAAAATGCTGGCAGCCCCAGCAGGCACTGCAGAGCAGAGTTCATGAAGCAGGTGTTGCCAATATTAGGCAACCTGTGGGAAAGAAGCCATCAGTTACACACTAATATCTGAACTGTGGACCAAAGGTAAACTAATGAATGGATTTGTAAGGCATGAACACAAGATAACTCTGAGTACCACACGGAATTATTTAAAACAAAAAAGCAGAGCTCAGAGATAAGAGTAGGTGTGTGTGTGTGTGTAGATGTGTGTGTGTTTACCCGAGGAGCTTGGTGTTGTCTTCGCCCTCGCCTGTGCAGCTCTGCTCCCCCAGCTGGGTGCTACTCTTGCTGAACAGGTTGGAAAGGCGAGCCATGGCTTCCCGAGACCTGACCAATGGCCTGGAGGAAGAGAGACAGGGTAGAGGCCTCAGTAGCAGTAGCTCAACACCAATCGGTCTGTTTGAACACTGTTTTAATGTACAGGCATACAGATATTCCTTACCATGTCATGGTGTGAGTGACCACTCTTATGTAGAGTTGAGTGAGATGAAGGTGGCTATTGTATACAGTACTTACCTCTCCAAGGAGACAGAGGAAGCCTTCAGGTCAATGGAGGCCTCTGCAGAGAGAGACCGAGACACGGAGAGCGGTAAGAGAGAAGCTTTGTCAAAGATGAATTGAGACAAATAGCACCAAAAAATGGCACCCGTTTACAGACCTGCGATGCCAGCAAATAGGGGTACCATTCTCTTTGTCTGTGGAACAACTGCTCCCACCTCTTTGACCTCAGAGCTCATTAGATCTCTGTAAAGACACACAGACATATGCATTAGGTTAGCTATATTATATTGGCTTTTTCATTTCAATGTAATGGTGTTGGTTGGCATGAAATGTGATATCAGGCTGCAGTACCTGGCAGTCTCACTGTCTTTGTTGGTCTCTCCATGCTGGTCCAGGGGGTTTGGAGAGGAGGACTGGGGGGCAGGGGAGGAGACGTGGGTTGTGGAGGAAGGGCAGGCAGGACTGGGGGGAGTTCCAGAGGAGGATAACTGAGTTGAGACTGCCAGGGAAACAGAAGAAGCACTAAAAGGGGAGGAGGTCTGTGATCCTTCCACTGAAGAAGAAGAAGAAGAAGAGAGAGATGACATGTGGAGAGAGGAGAGGGAAGAGAGGCCGAAGAACTTGAAGAGAGTGGAAGGGGATCTGACAGGGGATCCAGGGGGTGAGGGGGGTGAGGGAGTGCTGATTGGTGTTCGGCTAGACAAGGGGTCGAGGGACGTCAGAGATGTTGTAGACGGTTTCAAATGGAAAGAAGAGACAAAGGAAGAATCAAGTTGGTGGTGATCCTTTACGTTCTTCTTCTCCCGGTTTTTCCAAACTGACGCAGTTACCATGCTGGCATCCAATGACGTCAGTTTGGGTGGGATTGGGAACGGCGATGGACAGCGGCTCCCAATCCCCAGGTGAACTCTGCACTTCTTTTTCTGTTTGGAGAAACATTATATATGTTATATTTGAACTAGCAGCAAATGTCACACCCAAACCACATGATCTGACCATAAAATAAAGAACTCGTCGCCCAATCATATTGAATTCTGTATCATAGGCTAACAAATAGCAAAAATACATGTTTATAAAAATAAAACCATTGTAACCATACAGTTACACCCTCTGTCCCAAATCCTGCTATTTGGCACAAATAAATAGACAATGAAACAACTAGTAATAGCTGAAAAGAATAGAATATACTCTAAATTGTAACAGAGTTAGACAAATTCTAGCCCAGAATTGACACATACCTTTTTACAGCAACACAAACATCCCATTTCAGTGTATTTGTAGACTGTGCCTTATTTTACAGAACATCAAAATATGTTGCCCATTTCACATTGTGATGTCATAAACCAAATTATGATGCGCCTGTCTACGCGTTACCAGCATAAATGGTAAACAAATCACACATACCAAAATGTTGAAAAATAATTTACAAAATTAATTGATCGTGTATTCAGAGTTATTCCTATTTCATAAAATATACAAAATAACTAGATTCTTGCCAATACACCTGTTTTCTATTGATAAAACATTGGGCTATCTTTCTCCCACGCTCCCTGGGCCACTGACGCGTGATTGTATGGGATATGGGAAGAGGATAGGACATTCGAAGTAACATTACTGTCTATCAGAATCAAAACAACTTTTATTGGCCAAGTGGCCTACATTCACACATTCACAGAATTTGACTCGATGAATTGGTGCTGCCATTAATAGACAAACGTAAAGACACATTTACAGCCTATACAATATACAGTAAACATAAAACATATTTATTAGCTTCTATCTTCTTAAGATACTTTAGAGTAACATTTTATTATTGTCACGTTCTGACCTTAGTTCCTTTGTTTTGTCTTTTGTTTTAGTATGGTCAGGGCGTGAGTTGGGTGGGTTGTCTATGTTAGTTTTTCTATGATTTTCTATTTCTGTATTTGGCCTGATATTGTTCTCAATCAGAGGCAGCTGTCAATTGTTGTCCCTGATTGAGAACCATATTTAGGCAGCCTGTTTTCCTTTGTGTTTTGTGGGTGGTTATTTTCAGTCTTTGTGTGTCTGCACCAGACAGAACTGTTTGGGTTTTCACTTTGTTGTTTTGTATTTTGAAGTGTTCTTTCATCATTAAATAAGATGAACACTTACCATGCTGTGCTTTGGTCCGCTCCTCCTTCCACCTACGAGGAGAATCGTTACAATTATGGAACGTAAAATGCATATTCCACTTCAGTTGACGCTGATCTGATACAGATGGAACATAGCCTTGCAATGGTTGTTAGGAGGACCTTGGAGAAGGAGAGCTGCACACTCTAGCGCAGACTCAATTATTTAATAACCTAATATCCAACCTTTCTGACCGACAAGCTGTCTTCATCAGCGTATACTGTTAGGAGCACCTTAACACAGATGGATCTATTCATCTCTGACCGTACCTCATTGAAAAGTTGCCACTCTGCCTAGTGACTGTAAACTAAACAAAAATACTAACGTTAGTACATTTGTTGTATATTTGCTGTTCTGTAAACCCAGTTGGTCACTACCACACCAGTCACAACTATCAACAGATCATGACATAAATGCAAAGCAGAATTTGTTCTCGCAGAGTAGATTGTAGATCCTACTACCACCAGGGAACAATCCATTATTCAGCCCTACCATAAAAAGTACCCTTATCTCTCTCTCACTTTCCCCTCTCTCCTTCATTCCCTGTTTTCCTCTCTCCACCTCTCTCTTCCCCCTCTCCTCCCCCAGGTGGACACCCTGACCCTGGAGCTTGTGGCAGAGCGCAGCATGGCCCAGAAGAGTGAGAATGCGCGCCAGCAGCTGGAGAGGCAGAACAAGGACTTGAGGGCCAAGCTGGGCGAGCTGGAGGGTTCCGGGAGCCCCCCCCCCCACACACACACAAACAGTTGTGTATATTGGCCAAATTGATGGTCCTCGTTACTAATACCTCTCCTGGCCCCCTCTGTCCCCTGCAGGCGTGGAGGCCCCATCAGTTTCTCCTCCAGCCGCTCGGGCAGGCGTCAGCTGCAGGTGGAGGGGACATCGCTCGACCTCCTATCCGACGATGAGGTGGAAAACAAGACCACGGACGCCAATGCCAACGAGACGCCAGCAGCTCCCCAACCAGAGTAGACGCGCTCCCTACAGCCCAAAAGCAGCATGGCCTCCGCCCCCACAAACCTTACCCCTGTCCTCCTAACCCCAGACACCAGCAGTGGACCCCACTACTCTGCCTTACCCCTCTATGGCAAGCTGCAGGGCCAAGCAAATCCATCACCTCCTCCATATGAATATACCGCACATCAAGCCTTGGATTCGTTTTTAATATCAATTGCAGATAAAAGTGCATTTAAATTGCATAGGCGTCTGAGTGTGCATAGGCACTCGAAAACAAATAGCAGGAGTTTACCATAATTATGTTAAGCTACTTCCCTGGAACAGCCATTAGAATCAAACAGCCCTCTAGCTAGAATTAACCACTGTCATTTCAGCTGGTTTACTGGCACACAGGTGGACGACTGCACACAAGTCGGTAAAAACATGTGTCTTTCATGATTGTACAGTATTGGACCAGGATATGTAAAACAAAGCACAGCATAAGCGAGGGAATTATTTTTAAATGGTAGCCTAAATGACGATCACACCAAATTTTTTTCATCAAAACCACCACTGTCATAGAGATACTGCAATCCACTTAGTTTAGTATAAAAATAACTATGTGAATAACTCTTTGGTAGCAGGTTTGTAGTGAGTTAGATTGTACCATGCCATGTTGCCTCAGCATTCCCCCTATATATATGACCAGCAAAAGACCCTGTTAACTTTACCAATATAACCTTGTCCAATAACCCACCATTTTATATTTGACATATCAATCTACTTTAAGTGGTGTACGATAATGTGTGGAATTAGGTTTGTCAGACTTGGAGCAAAGGCCCTTTTTTTTAGAAAGACAGCCCAAATGTGTGCTTGACATACTATAATATTGCTATGTATAATTCTGGCTATTCAGTTATGTTTTCTGTACCATGTACAAAATACTTAACTCAAAAAGGTCTCTTTGACATCTCGTGTCACCTTAATTTCAATGCATTTCAAATGGCTGAATAAAATTAGCATGATTTACAGAAGGGTAATTCATCTTTTATTGAAGTTTTATTGAGTGTTAGAGCGTTGGTTTTAATTCAGTGGTTCAGGGTAGAGCAATCAATCAATTTGAATATGCACACTTGTTGATGCCTTGATTATTAAATGTTAAACATAAATGACCATTTTGTAAATGACTAATTACATATTTGAGGCCTTTATTATTATTTTAAGCCAGAACAAATTGGGGGAAAAAAGGTTTATCTGTTTCTTTTGAAAGACACTTCTCAATAAAGACATGAAGGGGAAAAAAGTGTATAGTGTTTGAACCAGTTTCATAGCTTTAGTGTCATATTATACCATAAGCACCTCTCCCATCGTGTTGGTGTGAACCAGTGTTATAACAGAATGATTTATGGAGCCTTCTGTCTGCCAGGCAGAAAGTAGAATTTCATTGGGTTCAAAGCTTTAACATCCTGAAGGTTGTTATTATTAGTAGACTGGCTGTTGACGACCAGGTATTCATTATCTCCTTTTATTTCTTGTATTTCTAGACTTTTTTTGTTGTTGTTGTAAAAGACCAATAAACATATCCATTATAGAAAAAAAAAATGTTTCTTCTATATTTCTTGTACAACACATTGATGTCCTCTTAGTCTTTCCCACAGTAGTTGTGGGTCAAGACTGTCTCCAAACTGATATGTGATGTATGGTCTATGTTACATTGCCATTCATTGTTCCATTACTTCATTGTATTTGTGGTTACATTAAAACCCTGAGGGTGGAAGTGGAAGAATGTGAAAAGTAGAAATAAAAATAATGGGGTGCAAAGGAGCAAAATAAATAACATAAATACAGTAGGGAAAGAGGTAGTTGTTTGGGCTAAATTATAGGTGGGCTATGTACAGGTGCAGTAATCTGTGAGCTGCTCTGACAGTTGGTGCTTAAAGCTAGTGAGGGAGATAAGTGTTTCCAGTTTCAGAGATTTTTGTAGTTCGTTCCAATCATTGGCAGCAGAGAACTGGAAGGAGAGGCGGCCAAAGAAAGAATTGGTTTTGGGGGTGACCCTAGAGATATACCTGCTGGAGCGCTTGCTACAGGTGGGTGATGCTATGGTGACCAGCGAGCTGAGATAAGGGGGGACTTTACCTAGCAGGGTCTTGTAGATGACATGGAGCCAGTGGATTTGGCGACGAGTATGAAGCGAGGGCCAGCCAACGAGAGGGTACAGGTCGCAATGGTGGGTAGTATATGGGGCTTTGGTGACAAAACGGATTGCACTGTGAAATACTGCATCCAATTTGTTGAGTAGGGTATTGGAGGCTATTTTGTAAATGACATCGCCGAAGTCGAGGATGGTAGGATGGTCAGTTTTACAAGGGTATGTTTGGCAGCATGAGTGAAGAATGCTTTGTTGCGAAATAGGAAGCCAATTCTAGATTTAACTTTGGATTGGAGATGTTTGATGTGGGTCTGGAAGGAGAGTTTACAGTCCAACCAGACACCTAGGTATTTGTAGTTGTCCACGTATTCTAAGTCAGAACCGTCCAGAGTAGTGATGTTGGACAGGCGGGCAGGTGCAGGCAGCGATCGGTTGAAGAGCATGCATTTAGTTTTACTTGTATTTAAGAGCAATTGGAGGCCACGGAAGGAGAGTTGTATGGTATTGAAGTCTGCCTGGAGGGTTGTTAACACAGTGTCCAAAGAAGGGCCAGAAGTATACAGAATGGTGTCGTCTGCGTAGAGGTGGATCAGAGACTCACCAGCAGCAAGAGCGACATCATTGATGTATACAGAGAAGAGAGTCGGTCCAAGAATTGAACCCTGTGGCACCCCCATAGAGACTGCCAGAGGTCCGGACAGCAGACCCTCCGATTTGACACATTGAACTTTATCAGAGAAGTAGTTGGTGAACCATGCAAGACAATCATTTGAGAAACCAAGGCTGTCGAGTCTGCCGATGAGGGTGTGGTGATTGACAGAGTCGAAAGCCTTGGCCAGATCAATGAATACGGCTGCACAGTAATGTTTCTTATTGATGGAGGTTAAGATATCGTTTAGGACCTTGAGCGTGGCTGAGGTGCACCCATGACCAGCTCTGAAACCAGATTGCATAGCAGAGAAGGTATGGTGAGATTCGAAATGGTCGGTAATCTGTTTGTTGACATGGCTTTCGAAGACCTTAGAAAGGCAGGGTAGGATAGATATAGGTCTGTAGCAGTTTGGGTCAAGAGTGTCCCCCCCTTTGAAGAGGGGGATGACCGCAGCTGCTTTCCAATCTTTGGGAATCTCAGACGACACGAAAGAGAGGTTGAACAGGCTAGTAATAGGGGTGGCAACAATTTCGGCAGATAATTTTAGAAAGAAGGGGTCCAGATTGTCTAGCCCGGCTGATGTGTAGGGGTCCAGATTTTGCAGCTCTTTTAGAACATCAGCTGACTGGATTTGGGAGAAGGAGAAATGGGGAAGGCTTGGGCGAGTTGCTGTGGGGGGTGCAGTGCTGTTGAGCCAGGTGGAAAGTAACCAGGTGGAAAGCATGGCCAGCCGTAGAAAAATGCTTATTGAAATTCTCAATTATAGTGGATTTATCAGTGGTGACAGTATTTCCTATCTTCAGTGCAGTGGGCAGGTGGGAGGAGGTGTTCTTATTCTCCATGGACTTTACAGTGTCCCAGAACTTTTTGAGTTAGTGTTGCAGGAAGCAAATTTCTGCTTGAAAAAGCTAGCCTTGGCTTTTCTAACTGCCTGTGTATACTGGTTTCTAGCTTCCCTGAACAGCTGCATATCACGGGGGCTGTTCGATGCTAATGCAGAATGCCATAGGATGTTTTTGTGTTAGTTAAGGGCAGTCAGGTCTTGGGAGAACCAAGGGCTATATCTGTTCCTGGTTCTAAATTTCTTGAATGGGGCATGCTTATTTAAGATGGGTAGGAAGGCATTTAAAAAAAATAACCAGGCATCCTCTACTGATGGGATGAGATCAATATCCTTCCAGGATACCCCGGCCAGGTCGATTAGAAAGGCCTGTATAAGAAAGGTCTATATATGGTCCCAGTTCACAGTGCATGTCAGAACAAAAACCAAACCATGAGGTCGAAGGAATTGTCCTCCATCATTCCTAAATGGAAGAAGTTTGGAACCCCAAAGACTCCTAGAGCTGGCCGCCTGGCCAAACTGAGCTATCAGGAACCTGATGATTGAACTCTTTGGCCTGAATGCCATTCGCCATGTCTGGAGGAAACCTGGCACCATTTCTACGGTGAAGCATGGTGATGGCAGCATCATGCTGTGGGGATGTTTTTCAGCAGCAGGGACTGGTAGACTAGTCAGAATCGAGGGAAAGATGAACGGCACAAAGTACAGAGAGATGCTTGATGAAAACCAGCTCCAGAGCGTTCAGGATCTCAGACTGGGGCGAAGGTTCACCTTCCAACAGGACAACGACCCTTAGCACACAGCCAAGACAACGCAGGGGTGGCTTGGGGACAAGTCTCTGAATGTCCTTGAGTGGCCCAGCCAGAGCCCGGACTTGAACCTGATTGAACATCTCTGGAGACCTGAAAATAGCTGTGCAGCGATGCTCCCCATCCAACCCGACAGAGCTTGAGAGGATCTGCAGAGAAGAATGAGAGAAACTCCCCAAATACAGATGTGCTAAGCTTATAGCGTCATACCCAAGAAAACTTGAGGCTGTAATCGCTGCCAAAGATGCTTCAATAAAGTACTGAGTAAAGGGTCTGAATTCTTATGTAAATGTGATAGTTTAGCTTTATGTTTTCTTGATAAATTTGCAAAAAAATCTAAAAACCTGTTTTTGCTGTCATTATGGGGTAGATTGATGAGAAGAAGAAAAAATAAATTAATCCATTTTAGAATAAGGCTGGGGGGGATCACGTGACCCTTGAACGAGATGGCCGCATGAACCAAGAGCTCTCCACAAGTAGTTTCCAATTCCTAATCTTACCTCCACTCCAAGTTCACACTCATTTAGCTTTAGTAAGAAAAAGTCATGGCGGCTACAAAAGGCGACACTACAGGTGACATTTTTACCCGGACTCGAGTATTAGCGACGGAAAAAGCCTCCAAGAAGAAGCTAACTTCAGAAAAAACTAGCGCCATTAGCCAGGAGCAAGAGAACCCGCGCCCCCACAAGGCACAACGAATGCCAACCTCGCACTCTGTCGAAGACATCCTTTCTGAGTTGAGATCCCAACGTACAGAACTAAACACCAAATTAGATGCCATTAACTCTCAGCTCAGTGCGATAGGGGGCAAGGTGACAATCCTTGAAAACGCTTTGCCTGACATCAACAACAAGATAACCATAAACGCGGGGCGCCTGGACGAGGCAGAGGGGCGAATCCTATCCATGGAAAACTTATTGACAGGTGCCATGGAAACAATAGCATATGCTAAAAAGAAAATCGAGCATCTGGAAGAGAAAACAGAGGACCTTGAAAACAGGGGGCGAAGGAATAATTGTGTTCTATTCAATCTGGGCGAAAAAGAAGAGGGAAACATGCCACTGATCCGCTACCTGCAAGACAAACCTCCCGAGTGACTCCACCTGCCCACCGACAGGCCCATAGAACTCGAGAGAGCTCACCGAGCACTGAGGCCCCCACCAGCAGCCAGACAACCACCGCGCCCAATCACCATACGTTTCCTGAGATTCACCGACAAGGAACGAGTCCTACAGGCGGCGAAAAACAACACCATCACAGTGGGAAACACCAAACTCGCTTTACACCAGGACCTGTCAGCTGGAATACGCCGAAAGCGCCGAGAATTTGACGAAGTGAAGAAATACTCCATTGACCGAGGCATCTTCAGGGGATTCAAATACCCAAACGAGCTCAGGATTCTTCACCAAGGAGCCTTGCGACACTTCAAAACTCCCGAAGAGGCAAAACGTTTTTTGAAAGACAATCCTGGCCAATGAGAAACAGACCAATGACTAAATGCGATTAATGCCATTACTAAAGGAGATAAGACGACATATAGCCGATATCCAGAGATCCACCCCCTAAATGTCATTATAGCCGTCCAATTTATATTTATTGTCCTTTAACTGAGAGGGATGGGCTGTATAGCCTAACCTAGGCCTACTAATGTTTCAGCCTACTTTTATTTCCCTGTTTTTTTTGTTGTTGCTATTATTACTTGGGGTTCCCTATGTCCCTCGGGGGAGGTATATGTAGGCTGGGCTATTGATTTTATTTTTCTCCCCTCTTTTACTGTGGTCTGGACGAGGGCAACTGTGTTATTTACTCAATGCGGGGTGGAGAGGATGAGGCATTTCTTTGGTGGGGAGAGGGAGACGTTGTGCGTTGCTAACTGTTCCCGGTTTTTGTTTTATTCGGAACACAGAATTGAGACTGAGTGGGGGGGGGGGGGGGGGTAAAAGATCCAACGGGATGTGTCGAGTTGTTTGGGAACTCGGCTGGGGTGTTCAGAGATTATTATTTTATGTACACCATTTATTTTCCTTTTATGTGAACGCAGCTGTAATTACTATCCACTTTTACCCAGCGATGACTTGCACTAAAGTTGGATTACTGCTCGATGACGATGACTAGTACCTTAAATCTATTGACATGGAACTGCCATGGTCTAGGGCATGCAATAAAACGAAAAAAGATACTATGTGCTCTAAAAAAGGAAAAAGCAGACATTGCGCTATTACAAGAGACTCTGTGATGCTGAACATGCCAAACTCTGCAGAGCTTGGGTGGGACAGGTGTATTTCTCATCTTTCAAATCAAACAGTAGAGGCACAGCCATACTTATCCATAAAAATGTTCCATTCATAATTGACAAAAACATATCTGATCCGGAGGGGAGATTTATTTTGATAACTGGGTCACTATATGGTCAACCAATTACTATATTAAACATATACGCCCCTAACACAGATACTCCTGCCTTCATGTCAAAAATCATAACCCTGTTCAATGAGCATTGTGTCTCCTTTGGCGTGGTGGCCGGAGATTTTAAATGTACCCTTAACCCAACCCTAGACAAATCATCTCAAGTCCCCACCACAAATCCTAGATCTGCAAAGATGTTGAACTCTCTTACTAAAGAGATGGGACTGATAGATATCTGGAGAGAGAATAATAGCTAATCTATGGACTATACATACTACTCTAATGTCCATAACACCTACTCCCGTATAGATTACATTTTTATCCCAAAGAGTTTCATAAATTCAGCCACATGTACATTCGGACCCATAGCACTTTCAGATCACGCCTTTGTCCACCTCCGCTTTGACCTCTGCAAAAACATCCCGAGGTCAAAGAGCTGGAAATTCAACACCTCCATGCTATCAAATGACGAGTTCCATACATTGGTAACTACATGGATAGACAACTACACACAAGACAATAAAGATTCTCCTGTTTCTCCGGCCACAATGTGGGACGCTGCTAAAGCCACACTAAGAGGTCATCTAATTGCATATGCTTCCTCTAAGAAAAAAGCAATGGAAGCACACAGGCTAGATCTTGAGAGGGAGCTGGAATGCTGTGAAAAAATACATAAACAATCCCTAGACAGCACCTCCTGGAGTCATCTTAAAGCAGCCAAAGCCAAACTGAATTTGGACTACACTCGGGAGATAAAAAAAAAAGTTTTCTTTACTAAACAGAAATACCATGAGTATAGCAATAGGCCCAGTAGATTGCTTGCTTACCAATTAAAAAAGGAGCAGTCGGAGCGTACAATCATGGCTATCCGAACAGCAGAGGACGAGGTCACATATGACCCAAAAAAAGATCAATTTAACTTTTCATGATTTTTACTGCAAACTATATACCTCTGAGAGAAAACACACGGAGGCAGAACTCCACTCTTTCCTAGAGGGAATCTCGCTACCTAAACTATCCGAGACCGACCAGGAAGATCTCAACTCCCCCTTCACTCCTGAGGAGATCCTGGAGGCAATTACCTCCATGCCACCTAATAAGTCCCCAGGCCCAGATGGATTCCCCAAAGAGTTCTACAAAGCTTTTTGGCCCCAGCTCAGCCCTATCTTCATGCCAATGCTGGAGGATTTTTGCAAAAACTGAGTTCTCCCAGACTCAATGCACACAGCTCGCATTACAGTGTTGCTAAAAAAGGACAAGGACCCCCTATCCTGCTCGTCCTTCCGGCCCATAAGCTTGTTGGATTTCGACTATAAAATAATTACCAAATTGCTCGCCAAAAGACTAAACACTCTTCTTCCCAAAATAATAAAAGCGGACCAAACTGGATTTATTAGAGACAGATACTCTTCTGATAACATTCGCCGTCTTTTTGATATTATTGATCAAGTAAACGCACAAAAGACCCCTGTCCTGCTGGCTTCACTGGATGCTGAGAAGGCGTTTGACAGGATGGATTGGAGCTTTCTGTTTTCAGTCTTAGAAAAGTTCAATATGGGCCCAAATTTTATTAAATGGATCAAATCACTATACTCTCATCCAAATGCCATGGTGACTACTAATGGACTGAACTCTGACAGATTCCCTCTGGAACGGGGCACAAGACAAGGGTGCTCGCTGTCCCCGCTGCTCTACTTGTTGGGGGCGGAGCCTCTGGCAGAGCTGATAAGGAGCAATCCAAGTATTATGGGTGTTTCTGCAGGTGGCCTGCAGCACAAGATTTCGCTTTACGCGGATGATGTCTTGCTCTACATATCCAACCCTGAGAAATCCCTCCCTCTCATTTTAGACACAATTGCTCAGTATGGGAAGTTTTCAGGTTATAAGATCAATTTTAACAAATCCACTGTCTGCCCTCTCAATATTACACTCACCAGCTCTATGAAGACACTTTGTCCTTTCCAATGGAAAACACACAGGTTTCAATACCTCGGGATCTTCATAACACCAGATCTGAATAGCCTTTTTAAGGAAAATTATCTTCCACTCCTGGATCGAATCAAGAACGATCTCCAAACCTGGATCTCCCTCCCAATTAGCTTAGTAGGAAGAATTAATGTAATCCGTATGAACGTCCTCCCTAGATTAAACTACTTATTTCAGATGCTTCCATGCTATCTCCCAGTTTCCTTCTTCAAAACAACTAACCAAAGCATCACCAAATGTATATGCGGCAATAAAAAACCTAGGATCAAGTTTTCCACTTTATCAAAACCTGAATCTAAAGGTGGTCTTGCCCTTCCCTCCTTTCAACTGTACTACTGGTCTGCCCAAATCCGCAACATGCTAACATGGATCACAAACAGACAAGAGTCAACGTGGAATCAGATAGAAGCCCAATCCTGTGGTTCATTGCCCTTAAGCTCAATTATATTCATTAATAACTTTAGTGAAGTGGGCAACATAGCCAAAACCTTTGCGATTTACAGCACCCTACTAGCGTGGAGGGATTGTAAGAAATACCTGGGCATTTCCTCCCAAATATGTTCTCACTCGCCTATAGTAGGCAACCCAGACTTGCCAAAAGCCCTGAGGGATGCCAACATTAATCTTTGGCATACTCTAGGAATCAGGACCTTTTCAGACCTATTTCATCAGAAAACCTCTACACTGAAATCCTTTCAAGAGCTCTGCAGTGAATTCGATGTGCCAAGATCCCATTTTTTTTTTTTTAAATATCTTCAAATTAGACATGTAATTTCCTCATTTACCTCCAAGAGGAGGTTTAGAACTCAGTTGAATGAAGTTGAAACCCTTCTTGTCACTGCACAATCCATTAAAGGCAAAATATCTTACATCTATAGACTCCTTTCTGAGAAAGGAAGCTCCTCCTTTACTCCTTTGAAAATAATCTGGGAAAAGGACCTTGGTCTGACGATCAGTGATGAGTTATGGGCGGAGGTTTGCGACAGGGTATACTGCTCCTCTACCAGTGTAAAAATGAAAGAATCTAATTACACATTTTTGTACAAATTTTATTATACTCCTTTGAGACTCCATAGAATGAAAACAGATATGTCTCCTAACTGTAAAAGATGTACCTCTGAAAGCGGAACCTATATGCATGGATGTAACTTAACTAAATGTGGAAAAAGTCAAGGGATCTGAATACTTTCTGAATGCACTGTAGGTACATTTATTCACTACCATGTACAGTAAAAGAACATTAATTGCACTCGGTCGGTGAGATGTTTTATATTTATATAATTGTAAACATACAGTAGATGGCCTAGAGTGGGTACATGCTTTGTGGTGTAGGCTGTTTCTTCTGGTGGTCTAGGGCAGCCTGGTGGTCTAGGGCAGCCTGATGTCCAGGTGGTCTAGGGCAGCCTGATGTCCAGGTGGTCTAGGGCAGCCTGATGTTCAGGTGGTCTAGGGCAGCCTGGTGTTCTGGTGGTCTAGGGCAGCTTGGTGTCTAGGTGGTTTAGGGCAGCGTGATGTCCTATTGGTCTAGGATAGTCTGATGGTGGTCTAGGGCAGCTTGATGGTGGTGTAAGCTGTTTCTTCTGGTGGTCTAGGGCAGCCTGGTGGTCTAGGGCAGCCTGATGTCCAGGTGGTCTAGGGCAGCCTGGTGTTCTGGTGGTCTAGGGCAGCATGGTGTCTAGGTGGTTTAGGGCAGCGTGATGGTCTAGGATAGTCTGATGGTGGTCTAGGGCAGCTTGATGGTGGTGAAACATAGTCTGATGGTGGTCTAGGGCAGCTTGAAGGTGGTGTAGGGCAGCTTGATGGTGGTGTAGGGCAGCTTGATGGTGGTGTAGGGAGAATTGATGGTGGTCTAGGGCAGCTTGATGGTGGTCTAAGGCAGTTGATGGTGGTCTAGGGCAGCTTGATGGTGGTGTAGGGCAGCTTGATGGTGGTCTAGGGCAGCTTGATGGTGGTGTAGGGCAGCTTGATGGGGGTCTAGGGCAGCTTGATGGTGGTGTAGGGCAGTCTGATGGTGGTCTAGGGCAGCTTGATGGTGGTGATGGGCAGCCTCATGGTGGTCTAGGGCAGCTTTATGGTGGTCTAAGGCAGTTGAGGGTGGTGTAGGGCAGCCTAATTCGATTAATCTGATGTTTCTTGGTGTGTGGTAGGTGCTACTCCAGGTGGTCCCTGAGCGCTGTGCCTCTCCCTGAGTTTAATGATGGGTTCTCCTGATCCTTCTCCTGGTAGTGAGGGGCCTGGTCTCCTTCACCTGTTCCACTTCAATGAGAAATGACAGGGAGATCTTACATGTACATACAATGTCTGAAAAATAACACATACAGAGGGATTACAGGTGAAAGGGACTGATTGTCGTCATTGACTCCATTTGTGACATTCTTCTCAAATTTGTGGCCTAGAGCCTTACCTGCAGACATAGAACAGGATGTAGGCAGTCTGGGCAATCGCCTTCAGCACAGTGGCCTCATCTGTCCTCAAGACATGTGTGTCATCCAGGCAGAGCCACCCACTGCCACGGCTGTCCAAAACATCACTGATGTAGTGGCCTAGGGAACAAGGGAAACAAAATAGAGTGTACATTTAGCTTTCATAATTGTGTGTGCGTGCCTGCATACCTGCGTGCCTGCATACCTGCATGCCTGCATACCTGTATACATGTTGTCTCCCAGATGTGAGATCACACTTGACAATTTGTAGATATTGTCTGGCTGGTGTCTCTGTAAGGAAACACATTTAATAATAGGATTGTTGTTTTGTCTACAGGATAGGGGTGCCTTCTATAACTGCCTTATCTTGATCCGTCCACTATCTCAACTATCTCAACTGGATCTAATTATCTGTTATCTGTTCTATTTCTCTCTCTCTCTCTCTCTCTCTCTCTCTCTCTCTCTCTCTCTCCTCACCACAGCGGCTGCCTGCTGCTTTTCCTCACTGTCAGCTGGTTTCTCTAGCTGGTCAGAGGAATTTGAAGCTGGTGGGGGTATATCAAATATAGTGTAAATACAAACCAGAAAGTGAAGTGGAAACCTATCAACAAATATACTCTTAACTTCAGCTTCCGACTTGCTTTCCTCTACAGTCCTGTTTCATGAGAGGGTATTGTGCATGATGTCAGTAACACAATGTCCTACCTGGTCTATCAAGGGTGCCTTTCGGGGAGTTTGCAGGTTTGTTGTCCATGTTGTTTTTCCCCAGGGAGCTTGCCCTGTGTAAATTGATGGCATTGAAAATAAATATCTAGTGTGTGAAAATCATGGTGTGTGTTGGCTACTCAATGTGCAATGTCCCAAAACAGAGTGTAAACCAACCTGGCTCCATACTGGACATGGGCTGTCTTCCCACATACGGCTGGGAGGGTTATTTCTGCAGGGATGGACATGGGATCATCCACCTTCTTTGGCTCCCAGTCGCCTGCAGTAAATCGCTTGATATGAAGCATTAGGACCCTGCTCAGAGACAGACAGGCAGGCAGGCATTCACAAAGACAGACAGACAGACAGACGGACGGACGGGCGGGCGGGCGGGCGGGCGGGCGGACGGACGGGCGGACGGACGGACGGACGACCAGGTAGGCATTCACACAGACAAAGGAATCAGTCTTGTACTCAATTCAATAACCCAGTTTGGTGAGTTAGATCAGGACTGTCAATTGTAATCTGAGATGATGATGGGGGGACTCACCGGGGCAGCGTGAGGAAGTGCATAGTCACAGATGCCATGCTGCCTGAGCACACCCTGCATGCACACTCTAACGCAGATGGCTAGGTGACAAAGGATAGCAATACAATTATGAACATTATGACATTAATGATAGTGTTCCTTGACATACTAACTCTTGGTTTAAGCTAAGTGCTGACCTTAAAGTAGAGGTCCAGGCTGTGTGGCAGGTAATGGCTCAGGCTCAGGGACAAGTGATTGTAATCCTCCTGACCATACACCATAACTCCACAGCTTCAGAAGTACGGAGAGAAATGCATCAGCTATCCAACACAAACCTTTTGATCCTCTACACACTATCTTAATGCTTTACCTCTGTATCCTGCATATTATGCTGACATTAAACCTCCTCACAAATGTGATGATGACATCAAGGTACACCGTATACAAATGACAGCTGTTACCTGGTGCAGGTACGGGAAGTCTTCAGCTTGAATTCTAACTGCTTCACGGGGCAGGTGTATGGCTCTGGTGAGCCCTTTAATGCCATACCCTCCTCCTTCAGCTGAAAGAGGAGGAGCAACACACATTCATGGGCATCCTAAGAGAAGAATGGGAAAGAAGCAGAAAATACATCAACAACTACAACTGAAACAGAGCTGAGGAAAAACACTGTCACGTGTCCCAGGTTTATTGTTAAGTGAGTCTTTTAGCAAATAATATCTTACCTGTTCATTGTCGTCCTCATAGTCCTCATTGACAACGGAAAGACAGCGCTTGACTGTTTGAAGGATTTTCTTATTTTCCTTGTTCTTAGCATTAACAGTGCCTCCAGAAAGCCTGGCCTGATGTAACTCGGCAAAGCAGCTGTGGAGGGAGACAAAGAGCATGCATTCAGGTTTCACTCTCTCACCTTGGCCACAGATTAGCTCTGTGCTTCTACTTTAACTTCTGATCAAATATGATTCAACTGATTCCTGACTGTGACAGGAAATCATCTCTGGTGTTAATCAGAAGCTAAGTTGGGTGTGGTTTTATCTTAAAAATCATATGAGACACTAAGAGTGTACGAAGGACAATATATATCCATTCATCCATCCATCCATCCATACATACATAGATAGATAGATAGATACATACAAACATACATACATACATACATACATAAAAACATACATACATACATACATACATACATACATACATACATACATACATACATACATACATACATACATACATACATACATACATACAGAGAGATAGATAGATAGATAGATAGATAGATAGATAGATAGATAGATAGATAGATAGATAGATAGATAGATAGATAGATAGATAGATAGATAGATAGATAGATAGATAGATAGATGGATGGATACATACAAACATACAAACATACATACATACATACATAAAAACATACATACATACATACATACATACATACATACATACATACATACATACATACATACATACATACATACAGAGAGATAGATAGATAGATAGATAGATAGATAGATAGATAGATAGATAGATAGATGGATGGATACATACAAACATACATACATACATACATACATACATACCACAGGAGGTTGATGGCACCTTAATTGGGGAGGAAGGGTTCGTGGTAATGGCTGGAGCGGAATCAGTGGAATGCTATCAAATACATCAAACATATGGTTTCCATGTGTTTGATGCCATTCCATTTGCTCCATTTCAGACATCATTACGAGCCGTCCTCCCCTCAGCAGCTTCCACTGACACATACATTGAGGCGGAACTTGTGTACTGTAACTATAAGCGTCTAGGTGTTTGGGTCAGTGTGTGTACAGGTGGGACAGGAGGGTGAGAGCGAGGCTGTATACCATAGCAGTTTAGAGGAGGGGGAGGAACTCCAGATATTCTGCTGTCTCAGGATGTCTCTGCAAAATGCTGGCAGCCCCAGCAGGCACTGCAGAGCAGAGTTCATGAAGCAGGTGTTGCCAATATTAGGCAACCTGTGGGAAAGAAGCCATCAGTTACACACTAATATCTGAACTGTGGACCAAAGGTAAACTAATGAATGGATTTGTAATGGATTTGTATTTAAAACAAAAAGCAGAGCTCAGAGATAAGAGGAGGTGTATGTGTGTGTGTGTTTACCCGAGGAGCTTGGTGTTGTCTTCGCCCCCGCCTGTGCAGCTCTGCTCCCCCAGCTGGGTGCTACTCTTGCTGAACAGGTTGGGAAGGCGAGCCATGGCTTCCCGAGACCTGACCAATGGCCTGGAGGAAGAGAGACAGGGTAGAGGCATCAGTAGCAGTAGCTCAACACCAATCGGTCTGTTTGAACACTGTTTTAATGTACAGGCATACAGATATTCCTTACCATGTCATGGTGTGAGTGACCACTCTTATGTAGAGTTGAGTGAGATGAAGGTGGCTATTGTATACAGTACTTACCTCTCCAAGGAGACAGAGGAAGCCTTCAGGTCAATGGAGGCCTCTGCAGAGAGAGACCGAGAGACGGAGAGCGGTAAGAGAGAAGCTTTGTCAAAGATGATTTGAGACAAGTAGCACCAAAAAATGGCACCCGTTTACAGACCTGCGATGCCAGCAAATAGGGGTACCATTCTCTTTGTCTGTGGAACAACTGCTCCCACCTCTTTGACCTCAGAGCTCATAAGATCTCTGTAAAGACACACAGACATATGCATTAGGTTAGCTATATTATATTGGCTTTTTCATTTCAATGTAATGGTGTTGGTTGGCATGAAATGTGATATCAGGCTGCAGTACCTGGCAGTCTCACTGTCTTTGTTGGTCTCTCCATGCTGGTCCAGGGGGTTTGGAGAGGAGGACTGGGGGGCAGGGGAGGAGACGTGAGTTGTGGAGGAAGGGCAGGCAGGACTGGGGGGAGTTCCAGAGGAGGATAACTGAGTTGAGACTGCCAGGGAAACAGAAGAAGCACTAAAAGGGGAGGAGGTCTGTGATCCTTCCACTGAAGAAGAAGAAGAAGAAGAGAGAGATGACATGTGGAGAGAGGAGAGGGAAGAGAGGCCGAAGATCTTGGAGAGAGTTGGAGGGGATCTGGCAGGGGATCCAGGGGGTGAGGGGGATGGAGTGCCGATTGGTGTTCGGCCAGACAAGGGGTCGAGGGGCGTCAGAGATGTTGTAGACGGTTTCAAATGGAAAGAAGAGACAAAGGAAGAATCAAGTTGGTGGTGATCCTTTACGTTCTTCTTCTCCCGGTTTTTCCAAACTGACTCAGTTACCATGCTGGCATCCAATGACGTCAGTTTGGGTGGGATTGGGAACGGCGATGGACAGCGGCTCCCAATCCCGAGGCGAACTCTGCACTTCTTTTTCTGTTTGGAGAAACATTATATATGTTATATTTGAACTAGCAGCAAATGTCACACCCAAACCACATGATCTGACCATAAAATAAAGAACTCGTCGCCCAATCATATTGAATTCTGTATCATAGGCTAACAAATAGCAAAAATACATGTTTATAAAAATAAAACCATTGTAACCATACAGTTATACCCTCTGTCCCAAATCCTGCTATTTGGCACAAATAAATAGACAATGAAACAACTAGTAATAGCTGAAAAGAATAGAATATACTCTAAATTGTAACAGAATTAGACAAATTCTAGCCCAGAATTGACACATACCTTTTTACAGCAACACAAACATCCCATTTCAGTGTATTTGTAGACTATGCCTTAGTTTGCAGAACATCAAAATATGTTGCCTATTTCACATTGTGATGTCATAAACCAAATTATGATGCGCCTGTCTACACGTTACCAGCATAAATGGTAAACAAATCACACACACCAAAATGTTGAAAAATAATTTACAAAATTAATTGATCGTGTATTCAGAGTTATTCCTATTTCATAAAATATACAACATAACTAGGTTCTTGCCAATACACCTGTTTTCTATTGAGAAAACATTGGGTTATCTTTCTCCCACGCTCCCTGGGCCACTGACGCGTGATTGTATGGGATATGGGAAGAGGCTAGGACATTCGAAGTAACATTACTGTCTAGCAGAATCAAAACAACTTTTATTGGCCAAATGGCCTACATTCACACATTCACAGAATTTGACTCGATGAATTGGTGCTGCCATTAATAGACAAACGTAAAGACACATTTACAGCCTATACAATATACAGTAAACATAAAACATATTTATTAACTTCTATCTTCTTAAGATACTTTAGAGTAACATTTTATTATTGTCACGTTCTGACCTTAGTTCCTTTGTTTTGTCTTTTGTTTTAGTATGGTCAGGGCGTGAGTTGGGTGGGTTGTCTATGTTAGTTTTTCTATGATTTTCTATTTCTGTATTTGGCCTGATATTGTTCTCAATCAGAGGCAGCTGTCAATTGTTGTCCCTGATTGAGAACCATATTTAGATAGCCTGTTTTCCTTTGTGTTTTGTGGGTGGTTATTTTCAGTCTAATATCCAACCTTTCTGACCGACAAGCTGTCTTCATCAGCGTATACTGTTAGGAGCACCTTAACACAGATGGATCTATTAATCTCTGACTGTACCTCATTGAAAAGGTGCCACTCTGCCTAGTGACTGTAAACTAAACAAAAATACTAACGTTAGTACATTTGTTGTATATTTGCTGTTCTGTAAACCCAGTTGGTCACTACCACACCAGTCACAACTGTCAACAGATCATGACATAAATGCAAGCATAATTTGTTCTCGCAGAGTAGATTGTAGATCCTACTACCACCAGGGAACAATCCATTATTCAGCCCTACCATAAAAAGTACCCTTATCTCTCTCTCACTTTCCCCTCTCTCCTTCATTCCCTGTTTTCCTCTCTCCACCTCTCTCTTCCCCCTCTCCTCCCCCAGGTGGACACCCTGACCCTGGAGCTTGTGGCAGAGCGCAGCATGGCCCAGAAGAATGAGAATGCGCGCCAGCAGCTGGAGAGGCAGAACAAGGACTTGCGAGCCAAGCTGGGCGAGCTGGAGGGTTCCGGGAGCCCCCCCCACACACACACAAACAGTTGTGTATATTGGCCAAATTGATGGTCCTCGTTACTAATACCTCTCCTGGCCCCCTCTGTCCCCTGCAGGCGTGGAGGCCCCATCAGTTTCTCCTCCAGCCGCTCGGGCAGGCGTCAGCTGCAGGTGGAGGGGACATCGCTCGACCTCCTATCCGACGATGAGGTGGAAAACAAGACCACGGACGCCAATGCCAACGAGACGCCAGCAGCTCCCCAACCAGGGTAGACGCGCTCCCTACAGCCCACACGCAGCATGGCCTCCGCCCCCACAAACCTTCCCCCTGTCCTCCTAACCCCAGACACCAGCAGTGGACCCCACTACTCTGCCTTACCCCTCTATGGCAAGCTGCAGGGCCAAGCAAATCCATCACCTCCTCCATATGAATATACCGCACATCAAGCCTTGGATTCGTTTTTAATATCAATTGCAGATAAAAGTGCATTTAAATTGCATAGGCGTCTGAGTGTGCATAGGCACTCGAAAACAAATAGCAGGAGTTTACCATAATTATGTTAAGCTACTTCCCTGGAACAGCCATTAGAATCAAACAGCCCTCTAGCTAGAATTAACCACTGTCATTTCAGCTGGTTTACTGGCACACAGGTGGACGACTGCACACAAGTCGGTAAAAACATGTGTCTTTCATGATTGTACAGTATTGGACCAGGATATGTAAAACAAAGCACAGCATAAGCGAGGGAATTATTTTTAAATGGTAGCCTAAATGACGATCACACCAAATTTTTTTCATCAAAACCACCACTGTCATAGAGATACTGCAATCCACTTAGTTTATTATAAAAATAACTATGTGACTAACTCTTTGGTAGCAGGTTTGTAGTGAGTTAGATTGTACCACGCCATGTTGCCTCAGCATTCCCCCAAATGTGTGCTTGACATACTATAATATTGCTATGTATAATTCTGGCTATTCAGTTATGTTTTCTGTACCATGTACAAAATACTTAACTCAAAAAGGTCTCTTTGACATCTCGTGTCACCTTAATTTCAATGCATTTCAAATGGCTGAATAAAATTAGCATGATTTACAGAAGGGTAATTCATCTTTTATTGAAGTTTTATTGAGTGTTAGAGCGTTGGTTTTAATTCAGTGGTTCAGGGTAGAGCAATCAATCAATTTGAATATGCACACTTGATGCCTTGATTATTAAATGTTAAACATAAATGACAATTTTGTAAATGACTAATTACATATTTGAGGCCTTTATTATTATTTTAAGCCAGAACAAATTGGGGGAAAAAAGGTTTATCTGTTTCTTTTGAAAGACACTTCTCAATAAAGACATGAAGGGGAAAAAAGTGTATAGTGTTTGAACCAGTTTCATAGCTTTAGTGTCATATTATACCATAAGCACCTCTCCCATCGTGTTGGTGTGAACCAGTGTTATAACAGAATGATTTATGGAGCCTTCTGTCTGCCAGGCAGAAAGTAGAATTTCATTGGGTTCAAAGCTTTAACATCCTGAAGGTTGTTATTATTAGTGGACTGGCTGTTGACGACCAGGTATTCATTATCTCCTTTTATTTCTTGTATTTCTAGACTTTTTTTGTTGTTGTTGTAAAAGACCAATAAACATATCCATTATAGAAAAATATTGTTTTTCTTCTATATTTCTTGTACAACACATTGATGTCCTCTTAGTCTTTCCCACAGTAGTTGTGGGTCAAGACTGTCTCCAAACTGATATGTGATGTATGGTCTATGTTACAATGCCATTCATTGTTCCATTACTTCATTGTATTTGTGGTTACATTAAAACCCTGAGGGTGGAAGTGGAAGAATGTGAAAAGTAGAAATAAAAATAATGGGGTGCAAAGGAGCAAAATAAATAACATAAATACAGTAGGGAAAGAGGTAGTTGTTTGGGCTAAATTATAGGTGGGCTATGTACAGGTGCAGTAATCTGTGAGCTGCTCTGACAGTTGGTGCTTAAAGCTAGTGAGGGAGATAAGTGTTTCCAGTTTCAGAGATTTTTGTAGTTCGTTCCAATCATTGGCAGCAGAGAACTGGAAGGAGAGGCGGCCAAAGAAAGAATTGGTTTTGGGGGTGACCCTAGAGATATACCTGCTGGAGCGCTTGCTACAGGTGGGTGATGCTATGGTGACCAGCGAGCTGAGATAAGGGGGGACTTTACCTAGCAGGGTCTTGTAGATGACATGGAGCCAGTGGGTTTGGCGACGAGTATGAAGCGAGGGCCAGCCAACGAGAGGGTACAGGTCACAATGGTGGGTAGTATATGGGGCTTTGGTGACAAAACGGATTGCACTGTGAAATACTGCATCCAATTTGTTGAGTAGGGTATTGGAGGCTATTTTGTAAATGACATCGCCGAAGTCGAGGATGGTAGGATGGTCAGTTTTACAAGGGTATGTTTGGCAGCATGAGTGAAGAATGCTTTGTTGCGAAATAGGAAGCCAATTCTAGATTTAACTTTGGATTGGAGATGTTTGATGTGGGTCTGGAAGGAGAGTTTACAGTCCAACCAGACACCTAGGTATTTGTAGTTGTCCACGTATTCTAAGTCAGAACCGTCCAGAGTAGTGATGTTGGACAGGCGGGCAGGTGCAGGCAGCGATCGGTTGAAGAGCATGCATTTAGTTTTACTTGTATTTAAGAGCAATTGGAGGCCACGGAAGGAGAGTTGTATGGTATTGAAGCTTGCCTGGAGGGTTGTTAACACAGTGTCCAAAGAAGGGCCAGAAGTATACAGAATGGTGTCGTCTGCGTAGAGGTGGATCAGAGACTCACCAGCAGCAAGAGCGACATCATTGATGTATACAGAGAAGAGAGTCGGTCCAAGAATTTAACCCTGTGGCACCCCCATAGAGACTGCCAGAGGTCAGGACAGCAGACCCTCCGATTTGACACATTGAACTTTATCAGAGAAGTAGTTGGTGAACCATGCAAGACAATCATTTGAGAAACCAAGGCTGTCGAGTCTGCCGATGAGGGTGTGGTGATTGACAGAGTCGAAAGCCTTGGCCAGATCAATGAATACGGCTGCACAGTAATGTTTCTTATCGATGGAGGTTAAGATATCGTTTAGGACCTTGAGCGTGGCTGAGGTGCACCCATGACCAGCTCTGAAACCAGATTGCATAGCAGAGAAGGTATGGTGAGATTCGAAATGGTCGGTAATCTGTTTGTTGACATGGCTTTCGAAGACCTTAGAAAGGCAGGGTAGGATAGATATAGGTCTGTAGCAGTTTGGGTCAAGAGTGTCCCCCCCTTTGAAGAGGGGGATGACCGCAGCTGCTTTCCAATCTTTGGGAATCTCAGACGACACGAAAGAGAGGTTGAACAGGCTAGTAATAGGGGTGGCAAAAATTTTGGCAGATAATTTTAGAAAGAAGGGGTCCAGATTGTCTAGCCCTGCTGATGTGTAGGGGTCCAGATTTTGCAGCTCTTTTAGAACATCAGCTGACTGGATTTTGGAGAAGGAGAAATGGGGAAGGCTTGGGCGAGTTGCTGTGGGGGGTGCAGTGCTGTTGAACCAGGTGGAAAGTAACCAGGTGGAAAGCATGGCCAGCCGTAGAAAAATGCTTATTGAAATTCTCAATTATAGTGGATTTATCAGTGGTGACAGTATTTCCTATCTTCAGTGCAGTGGGCAGCTGGGAGGAGGTGTTCTTATTCTCCATGGACTTTACAGTGTCCCAGAACTTTTTGAGTTAGTGTTGCAGGAAGCAAATTTCTGCTTGAAAAAGCTAGCCTTGGCTTTTCTAACTGCCTGTGTATACTGGTTTCTAGCTTCCCTGAACAGCTGCATATCACGGGGGCTGTTCGATGCTAATGCAGAATGCCATAGTATGTTTTTGTGTTGGTTAAGGGCAGTCAGGTCTGGGGAGAACCAAGGGCTATATCTGTTCCTGGTTCTAAATTTCTTGAATTGGGCATGCTTATTTAAGATGGGTAGGAAGGCATTTAAAAAAAATAACCGGGCATCCTCTACTGACGGGATGAGATCAATATCCTTCCAGGATACCCCGGCCAGGTTGATTAGAAAGACACCATTTCTATGGTGAAGCATGGTGGTGGCAGCATCATGCTGTGGCGATGTTTTTCAGCAGCAGGGACTGGTAGACTAGTCAGAATCGAGGGAAAGATCAACGGCACAATGTACAGAGAGATGCTTGATGAAAACCAGCTCCAGAGCGTTCAGGATCTCAGACTGGGGCGAAGGTTCACCTTCCAACAGGACAACGACCCTTAGCACACAGCCAAGACAACGCAGGGGTGGCTTGGGGACAAGTCTCTGAATGTCCTTGAGTGGCCCAGCCAGAGCCCGGACTTGAACCTGATTGAACATCTCTGGAGACCTGAAAATAGCTGTGCAGCGATGCACCCCATCCAACCCGACAGAGTTTGATTCGATCTGCAGAGAAGAATGAGAGAAACTCCCCAAATACAGATGTGCTAAGCTTATAGCGTCATACCCAAGAAAACTTGAGGCTGTAATCACCGCCAAAGATGCTTCAACAAAGTACTGAGTAAAGGGTCTGAATTCTTATGTAAATGTGATAGTTTAGCTTTATGTTTTCTTGATAAATTTGCAAAAAAATCTAAAAACCTGTTTTTGCTGTCATTCTGGGGTAGATGATGAGAAGAAGAAAAAATAAATGAATCCATTTTAGAATAAGGCTGTAACTTAACTAAATGTGGAAAAAGTCAAGGGATCTGAATACTTTCTGAATGCACTGTAGGTACATTTATTCACTAACATGTACAGTAAAAGAACATTAATTGCACTCGGTCGGTGAGATGTTTTATATTTATATAATTGTAAACATACAGTAGATGGCCTAGAGTGGGTACATGCTTTGTGGTGTAGGCTGTTTCTTCTGGTGGTCTAGGGCAGCCTGGTGGTCTAGGGCAGCCTGATGTCCAGGTGGTCTAGGGCAGCCTGATGTCCAGGTGGTCTAGGGCAGCCTGATGTCCAGGTGGTCTAGGGCAGCCTGGTGTTCTGGTGGTCTAGGGCAGCTTGGTGTCTAGGTGGTTTAGGGCAGCGTGATGTCCTAATGGTCTAGGATAGTCTGATGGTGGTCTAGGGCAGCTTGATGGTGGTGAAAGATAGTCTGATGGTGGTGTAGGGCAGCTTGAAGGTGGTGTAGGGCAGCTTGATGGTGGTGTAGGGCAGCTTGATGGTGGTGTAGGGCAGCTTGATGGTGGTGTAGGGAGAATTGATGGTGGTCTAGGGCAGCTTGATGGTAGTCTAAGGCAGTTGATGGTGATCTAGGGCAGCTTGATGGTGGTGTAGGGCAGCTTGATGGTGGTGTAGGGCAGCTTGATGGTGGTCTAGGGCAGCTTGATGGTGGTGTAGGGCAGCTTGATGGTGGTGTAGGACAGTCTGATGGTGGTCTAGGGCAGCTTGATGGTGGTGATGGGCAGCTTTATGGTGGTCTAAGGCAGTTGAGGGTGGTGTAGGGCAACCTAATTCGATTAACCTGATGTTTCTTGGTGGGTGGTAGGTGCTACTCCAGGTGTTCCCTGAGCGCTGTGCCTCTCCCTGAGTTTAATGATGGGTTCTCCTGGTCCTTCTCCTGGTAGTGAGGGGCCTGGTCTCCTTCACCTGCTCCACTTCAATGAGAAATGACAGGGAGATCTTACATGTACATACAATGTCTGAAAAATAGGGATTACAGGGATTACAGGTTAAAGGGATAACTCTTAATGTGTGGTCAATGAATCATCTTTCTAGCTTTGGTAAAAACTTTTTTTTTTTCTTGATGACTGATTGTCGTCATTGACTCCATTTGTGACATTCTTCTCAAATTTGTGTTCTAGAGCCTTACCTGCAGACATAGAACAGGATGTAGGCAGTCTGTGCAATCGACTTCAGCACAGTGGCCTCATCTGTCCTCAAGACATGTGCGTCATCCAGGCAGAGCCACCCACTGCCACGGCTGTCCAAAACATCACTGATATAGTGGCCTAGGGAACAAGGGAAACAAAATAGAGTGTACATTAAGCTTTCATAATTGTGTGTGCGTGCCTGCATACCTGCGTGCCTGCATACCTGCATGCCTGCATACCTGTATACATGTTGTCTCCCAGATGTGAGATCACACTTGACAATTTGTAGATATTGTCTGGCTGGTGTCTCTGTAAGGAAACACATTTAATAATAGGATTGTTATTTTGTCTACAGGACAGGGGTGCCTTCTATAACTGCCTTATCTTGATCCGCCCACTATCTCAACTATCTCAACTGGATCTAATTATCTGTTATCTGTTCTATTTCTCTCTCTCTCTCTCTCTCTCTCTCTCTCTCTCTCTCTCTCTCTCTCTCTCTCTCCTCACCACAGCGGCTGCCTGCTGCTTTTCCTCACTGTCAGCTGGTTTCTCTAGCTGGTCAGAGGAATTTGAAGCTGGTGGGGGTATATCAAATATAGTGTAAATACAAACCAGAAAGTGAAGTGGAAACCTATCAACAAATATACTCTTAACTTCAGCTTCCGACTTGCTTTCCTCAACAGTCCTGTTTCATGAGAGGGTATTATGCATGACGTCAGTAACACAATGTCCTACCTGGTCTATCAAGGGTGCCTTTCGGGGAGTTTGCAGATGTGTTGTCCATGTTGTTTTTCCCCAGGGAGCTTGCCCTGTGTAAATTGATGGCATTGAAAATAAATATCTAGTGTGTGAAAATCATGGTGTGTGTTGGCTACTCAATGTGCAATGTCCCCAAACAGAGTGTAAACCAACCTGGCTCCATACTGGACAGGGGCTGTCTTCCCACATACGGCTGGGAGGGTTATTTCTGCAGGGATGGACATGGGATCATCCACCTTCTTTGGCTCCCAGTCGCCTGCAGTAAATCGCTTGATATGAAGCATTAGGACCCTGCTCAGAGACAGACAGGCAGGCAGGCAGGCATTCACAAAGACAGACAGACAGACAGACAGACAGACAGACAGACAGACAGACAGACATTCACATACACAGACGACCAGGCAGGCATTCACACAGACAAAGGAATCAGTCTTGTACTCAATTCAATAACCCAGTTTGGTGAGTTAGATCAGGACTGTCAATTGTAATCTGAGATGATGATGGGGGGACTCACCGGGGCAGCGTGAGGAAGTGCATAGTCACAGATGCCATGCTGCCTGAGCACACCCTGCATGCACACTCTAACGCAGATGGCTAGGTGACAAAGGATAGCAATACAATTATGAACATTATGACATTAATGATAGTGTTCCTTGACATACTAACTCTTGGTTTAAGCTAAGTGCTGACCTTAAAGTAGAGGTCCAGGCTGTGTGGCAGGTAATGGCTCAGGCTCAGGGACAAGTGATTGTAATCCTCCTGACCATACACTATAACTCCACAGCTTCAGAAGTACGGAGAGAAATGCATCAGCTATCCAACACAAACCTTTTGATCCTCTACACACTATCTTAATGCTTTACCTCTGTATCCTGCATATTATGCTGACATTAAACCTCCTCACAAATGTGATGATGACATCAAGGTACACCGTATACAAATGACAGCTGTTACCTGGTGCAGGTACGGGAAGTCTTCAGCTTGAATTCTAACTGCTTCACGGGGCAGGTGTATGGCTCTGGTGAGCCCTTTAATGCCATACCCTCCTCCTTCAGCTGAAAGAGGAGAAGCAACACACATTCATGGGCATCCTAAGAGAAGAATGGGAAAGAAGCAGAAAATACATCAACAACTACAACTGAAACAGAGCTGAGGAAAAACACTGTCACGTGTCCCAGGTTTATTGTTAAGTGAGTCTTTTAGCAAATAATATCTTACCTGTTCATTGTCGTCCTCATAGTCCTCATTGACAACGGAAAGACAGCGCTTGACTGTTTGAAGGATTTTCTTATTTTCCTTGTTCTTAGCATTAACAGTGCCTCCAGAAAGCCTGGCCTGATGTAACTCGGCAAAGCAGCTGTGGACGGAGACAAAGAGCATGCATTCAGGTTTCACTCTCTCACCTTGGCCACAGATTAGCTCTGTGCTTCTACTTTAACTTCTGATCAAATATGATTCAACTGATTCCTGACTGTGACAGGAAATCATCTCTGGTGTTAATCAGAAGCTGAGTTGGGTGTGGTTTTATCTTAAAAATCATATGAGACACTAAGAGTGTACGAAGGACAATATATATCCATTCATCCATCCATCCATCCATACATACATAGATAGATAGATAGATACATACAAACATACATACATACATACATACATAAAAACATACATACATACATACATACATACATACATACATACATACATACATACATACATACATACAGAGAGATAGATAGATAGATAGATAGATAGATAGATAGATAGATAGATAGATAGATAGATAGATAGATAGATAGATAGATAGATAGATAGATGGATGGATACATACAAACATACATACATACATACATACATACCACAGGAGGTTGATGGCACCTTAATTGGGGAGGAAGGGTTCGTGGTAATGGCTGGTTCGGAATCAGTGGAATGCTATCAAATACATCAAACATATTGTTTCCATGTGTTTGATGCCATTACATTTGCTCCATTTCAGACATCATTACGAGCCGTCCTCCCCTCAGCAGCTTCCACTGACACATACATTGAGGCGGAACTTGTGTACTGTAACTATAAGCGTCTAGGTGGGTGGGTCAGTGTGTGTACAGGTGGGACAGGAGGGTGAGAGCGAGGCTGTATACCATAGCAGTTTAGAGGAGGGGGAGGAACTCCAGATATTCTGCTGTCTCAGGATGTCTCTGCAAAATGCTGGCAGCCCCAGCAGGCACTGCAGAGCAGAGTTCATGAAGCAGGTGTTGCCAATATTAGGCAACCTGTGGGAAAGAAGCCATCAGTTACACACTAATATCTGAACTGTGGACCAAAGGTAAACTAATGAATGGATTTGTAATGGATTTGTATTTAAAACAAAAAGCAGAGCTCAGAGATAAGAGTAGGTGTATGTGTGTGTGTGTTTACCCGAGGAGCTTGGTGTTGTCTTCGCCCTCGCCTGTGCAGCTCTGCTCCCCCAGCTGGGTGCTACTCTTGCTGAACAGGTTGGGAAGGCGAGCCATGGCTTCCCGAGACCTGACCAATGGCCTGGAGGAAGAGAGACAGGGTAGAGGCCTCAGTAGCAGTAGCTCAACACCAATCGGTCTGTTTGAACACTGTTTTAATGTACAGGCATACATATATTCCTTACCATGTCATGGTGTGAGTGACCACTCTTATGTAGAGTTGAGTGAGATGAAGGTGGCTATTGTCTACAGTACTTACGTCTCCAAGGAGACAGAGGAAGCCTTCAGGTCAATGGAGGCCTCTGCAGAGAGAGACCGAGAGACGGAGAGCGGTAAGAGAGAAGCTTTGTCAAAGATGAATTGAGACAAGTAGCACCAAAAAATGGCACCCGTTTACAGACCTGCAATGCCAGCAAATAGGGGTACCATTCTCTTTGTCTGTGGAACAACTGCCCCCACCTCTTTGACCTCAGAGCTCATAAGATCTCTGTAAAGACACACAGACATATGCATTAGGTTAGCTATATTATATTGGCTTTTTCATTTCAATTTAATGGTGTAGGTTGGCATGAAATTTGATATCAGGCTGCAGTACCTGGCAGTCTCACTGTCTTTGTTGGTCTCTCCATGGCGGTGCAGGGGGTTTGGAGAGGAGGACTGGGGGGCAGGGGAGGAGACGTGAGTTGTGGAGGAAGGGCAGGCAGGACTGGGGGGAGTTCCAGAGGAGGATAACTGAGTTGAGACTGCCAGGGAAACAGAAGAAGCACTAAAAGGGGAGGAGGTCTGTGATCCTTCCACTGAAGAAGAAGAAGAAGAAGAGAGAGATGACATGTGGAGAGAGGAGAGGGAAGAGAGGCCGAAGATCTTGGAGAGAATCTGGCAGGGGATCCAGGGGGTGAGGGGGATGGAGTGCCGATTGGTGTTCGGCCAGACAAGGGGTCGAGGGGCGTCAGAGATGTTGTAGACGGTTTCAAATGGAAAGAAGAGACAAAGGAAGAATCAAGTTGGTGGTGATCCTTTACGTTCTTCTTCTCCCGGTTTTTCCAAACTGACGCAGTTACCATGCTGGCATCCAATGACGTCAGTTTGGGTGGGATTGGGAACGGCGATGGACAGCGGCTCCCAATCCCCAGGTGAACTCTGCACTTCTTTTTCTGTTTGGAGAAACATTATATATGTTATATTTGAACTAGCAGCAAATGTCACACCCAAACCACATGATCTGACCATAAAATAAAGAACTCGTTGCCCAATCATATTGAATTCTGTATCATAGGCTAACAAATAGCAAAAATACATGTTTATAAAAATAAAACCATTGTAACCATACAGTTATACCCTCTGTCCCAAATCCTGCCATTTGGCACAAATAAATAGACAATGAAACAACTAGTAATAGCTGAAAAGAATAGAATATACTCTAAATTGTAACAGAGTTAGACAAATTCTAGCCCAGAATTGACACATACCTTTTTACAGCAACACAAACATCCCATTTCAGTGTATTTGTAGATTGTGCCTTATTTTACAGAACATCAAAATATGTTGCCCATTTCACATTGTGATGTCATAAACCAAATTATGATGCGCCTGTCTACGCGTTACCAGCATAAATGGTAAACAAATCACACACACCAAAATGTTGAAAAATAATTTACAAAATTAATTGATTGTGTATTCAGAGTTATTCCTATTTCATAAAATATACAAAATAACTAGGTTCTTGCCAATACACCTGTTTTCTATTGAGAAAACATTGGGTTATCTTTCTCCCACGCTCCCTGGGCCACTGACGCGTGATTGTATGGGATATGGGAAGAGGCTAGGACATTCGAAGTAACATTACTGTCTAGCAGAATCAAAACAACTTTTATTGGTCAAATGGCCTACATTCACACATTCACAGAATTTGACTCGATGAATTGGTGCTGCCATTAATAGACAAACGTAAAGACACATTTACAGCCTATACAATATACAGTAAACATAAAACATATTTATTAGCTTCTATCTTCTTAAGATACTTTAGAGTAACATTTTATTATTGTCACGTTCTGACCTTAGTTCCTTTGTTTTGTCTTTTGTTTTAGTATGTTCAGGGCGTGAGTTGGGTGGGTTGTCAATGTTAGTTTTTCTATGATTTTCTATTTCTGTATTTGGCCTGATATTGTTCTCAATCAGAGGCAGCTGTCAATTGTTGTCCATGATTGAGAACCATATTTAGGTAGCCTGTTTTCCTTTGTGTTTTGTGGGTGGTTATTTTCAGTCTAATATCCAACCTTTCTGACCGACAAGCTGTCTTCATCAGCGTATACTGTTAGGAGCACCTTAACACAGATGGATCTATTAATCTCTGACCTTACCTCATTGAAAAGGTGCCACTCTGCCTAGTGACTGTAAACTAAACAAAAATACTAACGTTAGTACATTTGTTGTATATTTGCTGTTCTGTAAACCCAGTTGGTCACTACCACACCAGTCACAACTGTCAACAGATCATGACATAAATGTAAGCATAATTTGTTCTCGCAGAGTAGATTGTAGATCCTACTACCACCAGGGAACAATCCATTATTCAGCCCTACCATAAAAAGTACCCTTATCTCTCTCTCACTTTCCCCTCTCTCCTTCATTCCCTGTTTTCCTCTCTCCACCTCTCTCTTCCCCCTCTCCTCCCCCAGGTGGACACCCTGACCCTGGAGCTTGTGGCAGAGCGCAGCATGGCCCAGAAGAGTGAGAATGCGCGCCAGCAGCTGGAGAGGCAGAACAAGGACTTGCGAGCCAAGCTGGGCGAGCTGGAGGGTTCCGGGAGCCCCCCCCACACACACACAAACAGTTGTGTATATTGGCCAAATTGATGGTCCTCGTTAATAATACCTCTCCTGGCCCCCTCTGTCCCCTGCAGGCGTGGAGGCCCCATCAGTTTCTCCTCCAGCCGCTCGGGCAGGCGTCAGCTGCAGGTGGAGGGGACATCGCTCGACCTCCTATCCGACGATGAGGTGGAAAACAAGACCACGGACGCCAATGCCAACGAGACGCCAGCAGCTCCCCAACTGGAGTAGACGCGCTCCCTACAGCCCAAACCTTACCCCTGTCCTCCTAACCCCAGACACCAGCAGTGGACCCCACTACTCTGCCTTACCCCTCTATGGCAAGCTGCAGGACCAAGCAAATCCATCACCTCCTCCATATGAATATACCGCACATCATGCCTTGGATTCGTTTTTAATATCAATTGCAGATAAAAGTGCATTTAAATTGCATAGGCGTCTGAGTGTGCATAGGCACTCGAAAACAAATAGCAGGAGTTTACCATAATTATGTTAAGCTACTTCCCTGGAACAGCCATTAGAATCAAACAGCCCTCTAGCTAGAATTAACCACTGTCATTTCAGCTGGTTTACTGGCACACAGGTGGACGACTGCACACAAGTCGGTAAAAACATGTGTCTTTCATGATTGTACAGTATTGGACCAGGATATGTAAAACAAAGCACAGCATAAGCGAGGGAATTATTTTTAAATGGTAGCCTAAATGACGATCACACCAAATTTTTTTCATCAAAACCACCACTGTCATAGAGATACTGCAATCCACTTAGTTTAGTATAAAAATAACTATGTGAATAACTCTTTGGTAGCAGGTTTGTAGTGAATTAGATTGTACCACGCCATGTTGCCTCAGCATTCCCCCTATATATATGACCAGCAAAAGACCCTGTTAACTTGACCAATATAACCTTGTCCAATAACCCACCATTTTATATTTGACATATCAATCTACTTTAAGTGGTGTACGATAATGTGTGGAATTAGGTTTGTCAGACTTGGAGCAAAGGCCCTTTTTTTTAGAAAGACAGCCCAAATGTGTGCTTGACATACTATAATATTGCTATGTATAATTCTGGCTATTCAGTTATGTTTTCTGTACCATGTACAAAATACTTAACTCAAAAAGGTCTCTTTGACATCTCGTGTCACCTTAATTTCAATGCATTTCAAATGGCTGAATAAAATTAGCATGATTTACAGAAGGGTAATTCATCTTTTATTGAAGTTTTATTGAGTGTTAGAGCGTTGGTTTTAATTCAGTGGTTCAGGGTAGAGCAATCAATCAATTTGAATATGCACACTTGTTGATGCCTTGATTATTAAATGTTAAACATAAATGACCATTTTGTAAATGACTAATTACATATTTGAGGCCTTTATTATTATTTTAAGCCAGAACAAATTGGGGGAAAAAAGGTTTATCTGTTTCTTTTGAAAGACACTTCTCAATAAAGACATGAGGGGGAAAAAAGTGTATAGTGTTTGAACCAGTTTCATAGCTTTAGTGTCATATTATACCATAAGCACCTCTCCCATCGTGTTGGTGTGAACCAGTGTTATAACAGAATGATTTATGGAGCCTTCTGTCTGCCAGGCAGAAAGTAGAATTTCATTGGGTTCAAAGCTTTAACATCCTGAAGGTTGTTATTATTAGTGGACTGGCTGTTGACGACCAGGTATTCATTATCTCCTTTTATTTCTTGTATTTCTAGACTGTTTTTGTTGTTGTTGTTAAAGACCAATAAACATATCCATTCTAGAAAAATATTGTTTTTCTTCTATATTTCTTGTACAACACATTGATGTCCTCTTAGTCTTTCCCACAGTAGTTGTGGGTCAAGACTGTCTCCAAACTGATATGTGATGTATGGTCTATGTTACATTGCCATTCATTGTTCCATTACTTCATTGTATTTGTGGTTACATTAAAACCCTGAGGGTGGAAGTGGAAGAATGTGAAAAGTAGAAATAAAAATAATGGGGTGCAAAGGAGCAAAATAAATAACATAAATACAGTAGGGAAAGAGGTAGTTGTTTGGGCTAAATTATAGGTGGGCTATGTACAGGTGCAGTAATCTGTGAGCTGCTCTGACAGTTGGTGCTTAAAGCTAGTGAGGGAGATAAGTGTTTCCAGTTTCAGAGATTTTTGTAGTTCGTTCCAATCATTGGCAGCAGAGAACTGGAAGGAGAGGCGGCCAAAGAAAGAATTGGTTTTGGGGGTGACCCTAGAGATATACCTGCTGGTGCGCTTGCTACAGGTGGGTGATGCTATGGTGACCAGCGAGCTGAGATAAGGGGGGACTTTACCTAGCAGGGTCTTGTAGATGACATGGAGCCAGTGGGTTTGGCGACGAGTATGAAGCGAGGGCCAGACAACGAGAGGGTACAGGTCACAATGGTGGGTAGTATATGGGGCTTTGGTGACAAAACGGATTGCACTGTGAAATACTGCATCCAATTTGTTGAGTAGGGTATTGGAGGCTATTTTGTAAATGACATCGCCGAAGTCGAGGATGGTAGGATGGTCAGTTTTACAAGGGTATGTTTGGCAGCATGAGTGAAGAATGCTTTGTTGCGAAATAGGAAGCCAATTCTAGATTTAACTTTGGATTGGAGATGTTTGATGTGGGTCTGGAAGGAGAGTTTACAGTCCAACCAGACACCTAGGTATTTGTAGTTGTCCACGTATTCTAAGTCAGAACCGTCCAGAGTAGTGATGTTGGACAGGCGGGCAGGTGCAGGCAGCGATCGGTTGAAGAGCATGCATTTAGTTTTACTTGTATTTAAGAGCAATTGGAGGCCACGGAAGGAGAGTTGTATGGTATTGAAGCTTGCCTGGAGGGTTGTTAACACAGTGTCCAAAGAAGGGCCAGAAGTATACAGAATGGTGTCGTCTGCGTAGAGGTGGATCAGAGACTCACCAGCAGCAAGAGCGACATCATTGATGTATACAGAGAAGAGAGTCGGTCCAAGAATTTAACCCTGTGGCACCCCCATAGAGACTGCCAGAGGTCCGGACAGCAGACCCTCCGATTTGACACATTGAACTTTATCAGAGAAGTAGTTGGTGAACCATGCAAGACAATCATTTGAGAAACCAAGGCTGTCGAGTCTGCCGATGAGGGTGTGGTGATTGACAGAGTCGAAAGCCTTGGCCAGATCAATGAATACGGCTGCACAGTAATGTTTCTTATCGATGGAGGTTAAGATATCGTTTAGGACCTTGAGCGTGGCTGAGGTGCACCCATGACCAGCTCTGAAACCAGATTGCATAGCAGAGAAGGTATGGTGAGATTCGAAATGGTCGGTAATCTGTTTGTTGACATGGCTTTCGAAGACCTTAGAAAGGCAGGGTAGGATAGATATAGGTCTGTAGCAGTTTGGGTCAAGAGTGTCCCCCCCTTTGAAGAGGGGGATGACCGCAGCTGCTTTCCAATCTTTGGGAATCTCAGACGACACGAAAGAGAGGTTGAACAGGCTAGTAATAGGGGTGGCAAAAATTTCGGCAGATAATTTTAGAAAGAAGGGGTCCAGATTGTCTAGCCCTGCTGATGTGTAGGGGTCCAGATTTTGCAGCTCTTTTAGAACATCAGCTGACTGGATTTTGGAGAAGGAGAAATGGGGAAGGCTTGGGCGAGTTGCTGTGGGGGGTGCAGTGCTGTTGAACCAGGTGGAAAGTAACCAGGTGGAAAGCATGGCCAGCCGTAGAAAAATGCTTATTGAAATTCTCAATTATAGTGGATTTATCAGTGGTGACAGTATTTCCTATCTTCAGTGCAGTGGGCAGCTGGGAGGAGGTGTTCTTATTCTCCATGGACTTTACAGTGTCCCAGAACTTTTTGAGTTAGTGTTGGAGGAAGCAAATTTCTGCTTGAAAAAGCTAGCCTTGGCTTTTCTAACTGCCTGTGTATACTGGTTTCTAGCTTCCCTGAACAGCTGCATATCACGGGGGCTGTTCGATGCTAATGCAGAATGCCATAGTATGTTTTTGTGTTGGTTAAGGGCAGTCAGGTCTGGGGAGAACCAAGGGCTATATCTG
Organism: Oncorhynchus mykiss; assembly: GCF_057628025.1. NCBI lineage: Eukaryota > Metazoa > Chordata > Actinopteri > Salmoniformes > Salmonidae > Oncorhynchus > Oncorhynchus mykiss. The sequence goes on from NC_143034.1 coordinate 52,739,146, forward strand.
TTCCTGGTTCTAAATTTCTTGAATTGGGCATGCTTATTTAAGATGGGTAGGAAGGCATTTAAAAAAAATAACCAGGCATCCTCTACTGACGGGATGAGATCAATATCCTTCCATGATACCCCGGCCAGGTTGATTAGAAAGGCACCATTTCTATGGTGAAGCATGGTGGTGGCAGCATCATGCTGTGGCGATGTTTTTCAGCAGCAGGGACTGGTAGACTAGTCAGAATCGAGGGAAAGATGAACGGCACAATGTACAGAGAGATGCTTGATGAAAACCAGCTCCAGAGCGTTCAGGATCTCAGACTGGGGCGAAGGTTCACCTTCCAACAGGACAACGACCCTTAGCACACAGCCAAGACAACGCAGGGGTGGCTTGGGGACAAGTCTCTGAATGTCCTTGAGTGGCCCAGCCAGAGCCCGGACTTGAACCTGATTGAACATCTCTGGAGACCTGAAAATACCTGTGCAGCGATGCACCCCATCCAACCCGACAGAGTTTGATTCGATCTGCAGAGAAGAATGAGAGAAACTCCCCAAATACAGATGTGCTAAGCTTATAGCATCATACCCAAGAAAACTTGAGGCTGTAATCGCTGCCAAAGATGCTTCAACAAAGTACTGAGTAAAGGGTCTGAATTCTTATGTTTAGCTTTATGTTTTCTTGATAAATTTGCAAAAAACTCTAAAAACCTGTTTTTGCTGTCATTCTGGGGTAGATGATGAGAAGAAGAAAAAATAAATGAATCCATTTTAGAATAAGGCTGTAACTTAACTAAATGTGGAAAAAGTCAAGGGATCTGAATACTTTCTGAATGCACTGTAGGTACATTTATTCACTACCATGTACAGTAAAAGAACATTAATTGCACTCGGTCGGTGAGATGTTTTATATTTATATAATTGTAAACATACAGTAGATGGCCTAGAGTGGGTACATGCTTTGTGGTGTAGGCTGTTTCTTCTGGTGGTCTAGGGCAGCCTGGTGGTCTAGGGCAGCCTGATGTCCAGGTGGTCTAGGGCAGCCTGATGTCCAGGTGGTCTAGGGCAGCCTGATGTCCAGGTGGTCTAGGGCAGCGTGATGTCCTAATGGTCTAGGATAGTCTGATGGTGGTCTAGGGCAGCTTGATGGTGGTGAAAGATAGTCTGATGGTGGTGTAGGGCAGCTTGAAGGTGGTGTAGGGCAGCTTGATGGTGGTGTAGGGCAGCTTGATGGTGGTGTAGGGCAGCTTGATGGTGGTGTAGGGAGAATTGATGGTGGTCTAGGGCAGCTTGATGGTAGTCTAAGGCAGTTGATGGTGATCTAGGGCAGCTTGATGGTGGTTTAGGGCAGCTTGATGGTGGTGTAGGGCGGCTTGATGGTGGTCTAGGGCAGCTTGATGGTGGTGTAGGGCAGCTTGATGGTGGTGTAGGACAGTCTGATGGTGGTCTAGGGCAGCTTGATGGTGGTGATGGGCAGCTTTATGGTGGTCTAAGGCAGTTGAGGGTGGTGTAGGGCAACCTAATTCGATTAACCTGATGTTTCTTGGTGGGTGGTAGGTGCTACTCCAGGTGTTCCCTGAGCGCTGTGCCTCTCCCTGAGTTTAATGATGGGTTCTCCTGGTCCTTCTCCTGGTAGTGAGGGGCCTGGTCTCCTTCACCTGCTCCACTTCAATGAGAAATGACAGGGAGATCTTACATGTACATACAATGTCTGAAAAATAGGGATTACAGGGATTACAGGTTAAAGGGATAACTCTTAATGCGTGGTCAATGAATCATCTTTCTAGCTTTGGTAAAAAAAAAAATGTTTCTTGATGACTGATTGTCGTCATTGACTCCATTTGTGACATTCTTCTCAAATTTGTGTTCTAGAGCCTTACCTGCAGACATAGAACAGGATGTAGGCAGTCTGTGCAATCGACTTCAGCACAGTGGCCTCATCTGTCCTCAAGACATGTGCGTCATCCAGGCAGAGCCACCCACTGCCACGGCTGTCCAAAACATCACTGATATAGTGGCCTAGGGAACAAGGGAAACAAAATAGAGTGTACATTAAGCTTTCATAATTGTGTGTGCGTGCCTGCATACCTGCGTGCCTGCATACCTGCATGCCTGCATACCTGTATACATGTTGTCTCCCAGATGTGAGATCACACTTGACAATTTGTAGATATTGTCTGGCTGGTGTCTCTGTAAGGAAACACATTTAATAATAGGATTGTTATTTTGTCTACAGGATAGGGGTGCCTTCTATAACTGCCTTATCTTGATCCGCCCACTATCTCAACTATCTCAACTGGATCTAATTATCTGTTATCTGTTCTATTTCTCTCTCTCTCTCTCTCTCTCTCTCTCTCTCTCTCTCTCTCTCTCTCTCTCCTCACCACAGCGGCTGCCTGCTGCTTTTCCTCACTGTCAGCTGGTTTCTCTAGCTGGTCAGAGGAATTTGAAGCTGGTGGGGGTATATCAAATATAGTGTAAATACAAACCAGAAAGTGAATTGGAAACCTATCAACAATTATACTCTTAACTTCAGCTTCCGACTTGCTTTCCTCAACAGTCCTGTTTCATGAGAGGGTATTATGCATGATGTCAGTAACACAATGTCCTACCTGGTCTATCAAGGGTGCCTTTCGGGGAGTTTGCAGATGTGTTGTCCATGTTGTTTTTCCCCAGGGAGCTTGCCCTGTGTAAATTGATGGCATTGAAAATAAATATCTAGTGTGTGAAAATCATGGTGTGTGTTGGCTACTCAATGTGCAATGTCCCCAAACAGAGTGTAAACCAACCTGGCTCCATACTGGACAGGGGCTGTCTTCCCACATACGGCTGGGAGGGTTATTTCTGCAGGGATGGACATGGGATCATCCACCTTCTTTGGCTCCCAGTCGCCTGCAGTAAATCGCTTGATATGAAGCATTAGGACCCTGCTCAGAGACAGACAGGCAGGCAGGCAGGCATTCACAAAGACAGACAGACAGACAGACAGACAGACAGACAGACATTCACATACACAGACGACCAGGTAGGCATTCACACAGACAAAGGAATCAGTCTTGTACTCAATTCAATAGCCCAGTTTGGTGAGTTAGATCAGGACTGTCAATTGTAATCTGAGATGATGATGGGGGGACTCACCGGGGCAGCGTGAGGAAGTGCATAGTCACAGATGCCATGCTGCCTGAGCACACCCTGCATGCACACTCTAACGCAGATGGCTAGGTGACAAAGGATAGCAATACAATTATGAACATTATGACATTAATGATAGTGTTCCTTGACATACTAACTGTCATGTACTGTCATGTTGTCTTGTCTCTGTCCTTTCCCTTCACCCTGTCTCCCTCTGCTGGTCGTGTTAGGTTACCTTTTCTCCCCCGCTTTCCCCCAGCTGTCCCTTGTCTCCTCTAACTACCCATTCACCCCGTTCCCCACCTGTTCCCTTTTTCCCTCTGATTAGGTCCCTATATCTCTCTCTGTTTCTGCTCCTGTCCTTGTCGGATTCTTGTTTGTTTGTGTCATTCATGCCTGAACCAGACTGCCGTCATGTTTGCTGTAACCTTGTCCTGTCCTGTCGGAATCTGCCGGTCCATCTGAGCCTACCTATGTTTGGTAATTAAAGAAGCTCTGTTTAAGTTGATTCGCTTTTGGGTCCTCATTCACGCACCGTAACAGAAGAATCCGACCAAGAATGGACCCAGCGACTTCGGATCCTCTCCACTCAGCCGTCGAGATCCAGGGAGCGATGCTAGGCAGACACAAGCAGGAATTGTCTGCTGCTCGACATGCCGTTGAGACCCTGGCCACCCAAGTCTCCAACCTCACAGAACAGGTTCACCATCTCCGCCTCGATCCACCGGCCACTTCCAGGGCTTTCGAATCTCCGGAGCCCAGAATCAATAACCCGCCGTGTTACTCTGGGGAGCCCACTGAATGCCGCTCGTTCCTCACCCAGTGTGATATTGTGTTTTCTCTCCAGCCCAACACTTACTCCAGGAGCACTGCTCGTGTCGCCTACGTCATATCTCTCCTTATTGGACGGGCTCGTGAGTGGGGCACGGCAATCTGGGAGGCAAGGGCTGAGTGTACTAACCAGTATCAAGACTTTAAGGAGGAGATGATACGGGTTTTTGATCGATCTGTTTTTGGGGAGGAGGCTTCCAGGGCCCTGTCTTCCCTATGTCAAGGCAATCGATCCATAACAGACTACTCTATTGAGTTTCGCACTCTTGCTGTCTCCAGTGGCTGGAACGAGCCGGCCTTGCTCGCTCGTCTTCTGGAGGGTTTCCGCGCAGAGGTAAAGGATGAGATTCTCTCCCGGGAGGTTCCTTCCAGCGTGGATTCCTTGATTGAACTCGCTATTCGCATTGAGCGACGGGTTGATCTTCGTCACCGAGCTCGTGGAAAGGAGCTCGCGCTCTCCGTCGCCTCCCTCTCCGCATCACTACCATCTTCCTCTGCCGGCTCGGGTGCTGAGCCCATGCAGCTGGGAGGTATCCGCATCTCGACTAAGGAGAGGGAACGGAGAATCACCAACCGCCTCTGTCTCTATTGCGGTTCCGCTGGTCATTTTGTCACTTCATGTCCAGTAAAAGGCCAGAGCTCGTCAGTAAGCGGAGGGCTACTGGTGAGCGCTACTACTCCTGTCTCTCCTTCAAGATCCTGCACTACCTTGTCGGTCCATCTACGCTGGACCGGTTCGTCAGCTTCCTGCAGTGCCTTAATAGACTCTGGGGCGGAGGGCTGTTTTATGGACGAGACCTGGGCTCGGGAACATGACATTCCTCTCAGACAGTTAAAGGAGCCCACGGCCTTGTTCGCCCTGGATGGTAGTCCTCTCCCCAGGATTCAGCGTGAGACGCTACCTTTAACCCTCACTGTTTCTGGTAATCATAGTGAAACCATTTCTTTTTTAATTTTTCGTTCACCTTTTACACCTGTTGTTTTGGGCCATCCCTGGCTAGTTTGTCATAATCCTTCCATTAATTGGTCTAGTAATTCTATCCTCTCCTGGAACGTCTCTTGTCATGTGAAATGTTTAATGTCTGCTATCCCTCCTGTTTCCTCTGTCTCTTCTTCACAGGAGGAGCCTGGTGATTTGACAGGGGTGCCGGAGGAATATCACGATCTGCGCACGGTGTTCAGTCGGTCCAGGGCCACCTCTCTTCCTCCACACCGGTCGTATGATTGTAGTATTGATCTCCTTCCGGGAACCACTCCCCCCCGGGGTAGACTATACTCTCTGTCGGCTCCCGAACGTAAGGCTCTCGAGGATTATTTGTCTGTAGCTCTTGACGCCGGTACCATAGTCCCCTCCTCCTCTCCCGCCGGAGCGGGGTTTTTTTTTGTCAAGAAGAAGGACGGGTCTCTGCGCCCCTGCATAGATTATCGAGGGCTGAATGACATAACAGTGAAGAATCGTTATCCGCTTCCTCTTATGTCTTCAGCCTTCGAGATCCTGCAGGGAGCCAGGTTTTTCACTAAGTTGGACCTTCGTAACGCTTACCATCTCGTGCGCATCAGGGAGGGGGACGAGTGGAAGACGGCGTTTAACACTCCGTTAGGGCACTTTGAATACCGGGTTCTTCCTTTCGGCCTCGCTAACGCTCCAGCTGTCTTTCAGGCATTAGTCAATGATGTCCTGAGAGACATGCTGAACATCTTTGTTTTCGTTTACCTTGACGATATCCTGATTTTTTCACCGTCACTCCAGATTCATGTTCAGCACGTTCGACGTGTCCTCCAGCGCCTTTTAGAGAATTGTCTTTTTGTGAAGGCTGAGAAGTGCACTTTTCATGCCTCCTCCGTCACATTTCTCGGTTCTGTTATTTCCGCTGACGGCATTAAGATGGATCCCGCTAAGGTCCAAGCTGTCATTGATTGGCCCGTCCCTAAGTCACGCGTCGAGCTGCAGCGCTTTCTCGGCTTCGCGAACTTCTATCGTCGTTTCATCCGTAATTTCGGTCAGGTGGCAGCTCCTCTCACAGCCCTTACTTCTGTCAAGACGTGCTTTAAGTGGTCCGTTTCCGCCCAGGGAGCTTTTGATCTCCTCAAGAATCGTTTTACATCCGCTCCTATCCTTGTTACACCTGACGTCTCTAGACAGTTCGTTGTCGAGGTTGACGCGTCAGAGGTGGGAGTGGGAGCCATCCTTTCTCAGCGCTCCCTCTCTGACGACAAGGTCCACCCATGCGCGTATTTTTCTCATCGCCTGTCGCCGTCGGAACGTAACTATGATGTGGGTAACCGCGAACTGCTCGCCATCCGGTTAGCCCTAGGCGAATGGCGACAGTGGTTGGAGGGGGCGACCGTTCCTTTTGTCGTTTGGACTGACCATAGGAACCTTGAGTACATCCGTTCTGCCAAACGACTTAATGCGCGTCAGGCGCGTTGGGCGCTGTTTTTTGCTCGTTTCGAGTTCGTGATTTCTTATCGTCCGGGCTCTAAGAACACCAAGCCTGATGCTTTGTCTCGTCTCTTCAGTTCTTCAGTAGCCTCCACTGACCCCGAGGGGATTCTCCCTGAGGGGCGTGTTGTCGGGTTGACTGTCTGGGGAATTGAGAGGCAGGTAAAGCAAGCACTCACTCAAACTCCGTCGCCGCGCGCTTGTCCTAGGAACCTTCTTTTCGTTCCCGTTCCTACTCGTCTGGCCGTTCTTCAGTGGGCTCACTCTGCCAAGTTAGCCGGCCACCCTGGCGTTCGGGGTACGCTTGCTTCCATTCGCCAGCGTTTCTGGTGGCCCACCCGGGAGCATGACACGCGTCGTTTCGTGGCTGCTTGTTCGGTCTGCGCGCAGACTAAGTCCGGTAACTCTCCTCCTGCCGGCCGTCTCAGGCCGCTTCCTATTCCCTCTCGACCGTGGTCTCACATCGCCTTAGATTTTGTCACCGGACTGCCTTCGTCAGCGGGGAAGACTGTTATTCTTACGGTTGTCGATAGGTTCTCTAAGGCGGCTCATTTCATTCCCCTTGCTAAGCTTCCTTCTGCTAAAGAGACGGCACAAATCATCATCGAGAATGTTTTCAGAATTCATGGCCTTCCGTCAGACGTCGTTTCGGACAGAGGTCCGCAATTCACGTCTCAATTTTGGAGGGAGTTTTGCCGTTTGATTGGGGCTTCCGTCAGTCTCTCTTCCGGCTTTCACCCCCAGTCTAACGGTCAAGCAGAACGGGCCAATCAGACTATTGGTCGCATCTTACGCAGTCTTTCTTTTCGCAACCCTGCGTCTTGGTCAGAACAGCTCCCCTGGGCAGAATACGCCCACAACTCGCTTCCTTCGTCTGCGACCGGGCTATCTCCTTTTCAGAGTAGCCTCGGGTACCAGCCTCCGTTGTTCTCATCTCAGTTCGCCGAGTCCAGCGTCCCCTCCGCTCAGGCTTTTGTCCAACGTTGCGAGCGCACCTGGAAGAGGGTCAGGTCTGCACTTTGCCGTTATAGGGCGCAGACTGTGAGAGCTGCTAATAAGCGTAGAACGAAGAGCCCTAGATATTGTCGCGGTCAGAGAGTTTGGCTCTCCACTCAGAACCTTCCCCTTAAGACGGCTTCTCGCAAGTTGACCCCGCGGTTCATTGGTCCATTCCGTATCTCTCAGGTCATTAATCCTGTCGCAGTGCGACTTCTTCTTCCGCGATATCTTCGTCGCGTCCACCCGGTCTTCCATGTCTCCTGTGTTAAGCCCGTTCTTCGCGCCCCCGCTCGTCTTCCCCCCCCCCCCCCCATCCTTGTCGAGGGCGCACCTATCTACAGGGTCCGTAAAATCTTGGACATGCGTCCTCGGGGCCGTGGTCATCAGTACCTAGTTGACTGGGAGGGGTACGGTCCTGAGGAGAGGAGTTGGGTTCCCTCTCGGGACGTGCTGGACCGTGCGCTGATTGATGATTTCCTCCGTTGCCGCCAGGTTTCCTCCTCGAGTGCGCCAGGAGGCGCTCGGTGAGTGGGGGGGTACTGTCATGTACTGTCATGTTGTCTTGTCTCTGTCCTTTCCCTTCACCCTGTCTCCCTCTGCTGGTCGTGTTAGGTTACCTTTTCTCCCCCGCTTTCCCCCAGCTGTCCCTTGTCTCCTCTAACTACCCATTCACCCCGTTCCCCACCTGTTCCCTTTTTCCCTCTGATTAGGTCCCTATATCTCTCTCTGTTTCTGCTCCTGTCCTTGTCGGATTCTTGTTTGTTTGTGTCATTCATGCCTGAACCAGACTGCCGTCATGTTTGCTGTAACCTTGTCCTGTCCTGTCGGAATCTGCCGGTCCATCTGAGCCTACCTATGTTTGGTAATTAAAGAAGCTCTGTTTAAGTTGATTCGCTTTTGGGTCCACATTCACGCACCGTAACACTAACTCTTGGTTTAAGCTAAGTGCTGACCTTAAAGTAGAGGTCCAGGCTGTGTGGCAGGTAATGGCTCAGGCTCAGGGACAAGTGATTGTAATCCTCCTGACCATACACTATAACTCCACAGCTTCAGAAGTACGGAGAGAAATGCATCAGCTATCCAACACAAACCTTTTGATCCTCTACACACTATCTTAATGCTTTACCTCTGTATCCTGCATGTTATGCTGACATTAAACCTCCTCACAAATGTGATGATGACATCAAGGTACACCGTATACAAATGACAGCTGTTACCTGATGCAGGTACGGGAAGTCTTCAGCTTGAATTCTAACTGCTTCACGGGGCAGGTGTATGGCTCTGGTGAGCCCTTTAATGCCATACCCTCCTCCTTCAGCTGAAAGAGGAGGAGCAACACACATTCATGGGCATCCTAAGAGAAGAATGGGAAAGAAGCAGAAAATACATCAACAATTACAACTGAAACAGAGCTGAGGAAAAACACTGTCACGTGTCCCAGGTTTATTGTTAAGTGAGTCTTTTAGCAAATAATATCTTACCTGTTCATTGTCGTCCTCATAGTCCTCATTGACAACGGAAAGACAGCGCTTGACTGTTTGAAGGATTTTCTTATTTTCCTTGTTCTTAGCATTAACAGTGCCTCCAGAAAGCCTGGCCTGATGTAACTCGGCAAAGCAGCTGTGGAGGGAGACAAAGAGCATGCATTCAGGTTTCACTCTCTCACCTTGGCCACAGATTAGCTCTGTGCTTCTACTTTAGCTTCTGATCAAATATGATTCAACTGATTCCCGACTGTGACAGGAAATCATCTCTGGTGTTAATCAGAAGCTGAGTTGGGTGTGGTTTTATCTTAAAAATCATATGAGACACTAAGAGTGTACGAAGGACAATATATATCCATCCATACATAGATAGATAGATAGATAGATAGATAGATAGATAGATAGTTGAATACATACATACATGCATACATACATACATACATACATACATACATACATACCACAGGAGGTTGATGGCACCTTAATTGGGGAGGAAGGGTTCGTGGTAATGGCTGGAGTGGAATCAGTGGAATGCTATCAAATACATCAAACATATGGTTTCCATGTGTTTGATGCCATTCCATTTGCTCCATTTCAGACATCATTACGAGCCGTCCTCCCCTCAGCAGCCTCCACTGACACATACATTGAGGCGGAACTTGTGTACTGTAACTATAAGCATCTAGGTGGGTGGGTCAGTGTGTGTACAGGTGGGACAGGAGGGTGAGAGCGAGGCTGTATACCATAGCAGTTTAGAGGAGGGGGAGGAACTCCAGATATTCTGCTGTCTCAGGATGTCTCTGCAAAATGCTGGCAGCCCCAGCAGGCACTGCAGAGCAGAGTTCATGAAGCAGGTGTTGCCAATATTAGGCAACCTGTGGGAAAGAAGCCATCAGTTACACACTAATATCTGAACTGTGGACCAAAGGTAAACTAATGAATGGATTTGTAAGGCATGAACACAAGATAACTCTGAGTACCACACGGAATTATTTAAAACAAAAAGCAGAGCTCAGAGATAAGAGTAGGTGTGTGTGTGTGTGTGTAGATGTGTGTGTGTTTACCCGAGGAGCTTGGTGTTGTCTTCGCCCTCGCCTGTGCAGCTCTGCTCCCCCAGCTGGGTGCTACTCTTGCTGAACAGGTTGGAAAGGCGAGCCATGGCTTCCCGAGACCTGACCAATGGCCTGGAGGAAGAGAGACAGGGTAGAGGCCTCAGTAGCAGTGGCTCAACACCAATCGGTCTGTTTGAACACTGTTTTAATGTACAGGCATACAGATATTCCTTACCATGTCATGGTGTGAGTGACCACTCTTATGTAGAGTTGAGTGAGATGAAGGTGGCTATTGTATACAGTACTTACCTCTCCAAGGAGACAGAGGAAGCCTTCAGGTCAATGGAGGCCTCTGCAGAGAGAGACCGAGACACGGAGAGCGGTAAGAGAGAAGCTTTGTCAAAGATGAATTGAGACAAGTAGCACCAAAAAATGGCACCCGTTTACAGACCTGCGATGCCAGCAAATAGGGGTACCATTCTCTTTGTCTGTGGAACAACTGCCCCCACCCCTTTGACCTCAGAGCTCATAAGATCTCTGTAAAGACACACAGACATATGCATTAGGTTAGCTATATATTTTCATTTCAATGTAATGGTGTTGGTTGGCATGAAATGTGATATCAGGCTGCAGTACCTGGCAGTCTCACTGTCTTTGTTGGTCTCTCCATGCTGGTCCAGGGCGTTTGGAGAGGAGGACTGGGGGGCAGGGGAGGAGACGTGGGTTGTGGAGGAAGGGCAGGCAGGACTGGGGGGAGTTCCAGAGGAGGATAACTGAGTTGAGACTGCCAGGGAAACAGAAGAAGCACTAAAAGGGGAGGAGGTCTGTGATCCTTCCACTGAAGAAGAAGAAGAAGAAGAGAGAGATGACATGTGGAGAGAGGAGAGGGAAGAGAGGCCGAAGAACTTGGAGAGAGTGGAAGGGGATCTGACAGGGGATCCAGGGGGTGAGGGGGGTGAGGGAGTGCCGATTGGTGTTCGGCTAGACAAGGGGTCGAGGGACGTCAGAGATGTTGTAGACGGTTTCAAATGGAAAGAAGAGACAAAGGAAGAATCAAGTTGGTGGTGATCCTTTACGTTCTTCTTCTCCCGGTTTTTCCAAACTGACGCAGTTACCATGCTGGCATCCAATGACGTCAGTTTGGGTGGGATTGGGAACGGCGATGGACAGCGGCTCCCAATCCCCAGGTGAACTCTGCACTTCTTTTTCTGTTTGGAGAAACATTATATATGTTATATTTGAACTAGCAGCAAATGTCACACCCAAACCACATGATCTGACCATAAAATAAAGAACTCGTCGCCCAATCATATTGAATTCTGTATCATAGGCTAACAAATAGCAAAAATACATGTTTATAAAAATAAAACCATTGTAACCATACAGTTATACCCTCTGTCCCAAATCCTGCCATTTGGCACAAATAAATAGACAATGAAACAACTAGTAATAGCTGAAAAGAATAGAATATACTCTAAATTGTAACAGAATTAGACAAATTCTAGCCCAGAATTGACACATACCTTTTTACAGCAACACAAACATCCCATTTCAGTGTATTTGTAGACTGTGCCTTATTTTACAGAACATCAAAATATGTTGCCCATTTCACATTGTGATGTCATAAACCAAATTATGATGCACCTGTCTACGCGTTACCAGCATAAATGGTAAACAAATCACACACACCAAAATGTTGAAAAATAATTTACAAAATTAATTGATCGTGTATTCAGAGTTATTCCTATTTCATAAAATATACAAAATAACTAGATTCTTGCCAATACACCTGTTTTCTATTGAGAAAACATTGGGTTATCTTTCTCCCACGCTCCCTGGGCCAATGACGCGTGACTGTATGGGATATGGGAAGAGGCTAGGACATTCAAAGTAATGTTACTGTCTATCAGAATCAAAACAACTTTTATTGGCCAAGTGGCCTACATTCACACATTCACAGAATTTGACTATGAATTGGTGCTGCCATTAATAGACAAACGTAAAGACACATTTACAGCCTATACAATATACAGTAAACATAAAACATATTTATTAGCTTCTATCTTCTTAAGATACTTTAGAGTAACATTTTATTATTGTCACGTTCTGACCTTAGTTCCTTTGTTTTGTCTTTTGTTTTAGTATGGTCAGGGCGTGAGTTGGGTGGGTTGTCTATGTTAGTTTTTCTATGATTTTCTATTTCTGTATTTGGCCTGATATTGTTCTCAATCAGAGGCAGCTGTCAATTGTTGTCCCTGATTGAGAACCATATTTAGGTAGCCTGTTTTCCTTTGTGTTTTGTGGGTGGTTATTTTCAGTCTTTGTGTGTCTGCACCAGACAGAACTGTTTCGGTTTTCACTTTGTTGTTTTGTATTTTGAAGTGTTCTTTCATCATTAAATAAGATGAACACTTACCATGCTGTGCTTTGGTCCGCTCCTCCTTCCACCTACGAGGAGAATCGTTACAATTATGGAACGTAAAATGCATATTCCACTTCAGTTGACGCTGATCTGATACAGATGGAACATAGCCTTGCAATGGTTGTTAGGAGGACCTTGGAAAAGGAGAGCTGCACACTCTAGCGCAGACTCAATTATTTAATAACCTAATATCCAACCTTTCTGACCGACAAGCTGTCTTCATCAGCGTATACTGTTAGGAGCACCTTAACACAGATGGATCTATTCATCTCTGACCGTACCTCATTGAAAAGTTGCCACTCTGCCTAGTGACTGTAAACTAAACAAAAATACTAACGTTAGTACATTTGTTGTATATTTGCTGTTCTGTAAACCCAGTTGGTCACTACCACACCAATCACAACTATCAACAGATCATGACATAAATGCAAAGCAGAATTTGTTCTCGCAGAGTAGATTGTAGATCCTACTACCACCAGGGAACAATCCATTATTCAGCCCTACCATAAAAGTACCCTTATCTCTCTCTCACTTTCCCCTCTCTCCTTCATTCCCTGTTTTCCTCTCTCCACCTCTCTCTTCCCCCTCTCCTCCCCCAGGTGGACACCCTGACCCTGGAGCTTGTGGCAGAGCGCAGCATGGCCCAGAAGAGTGAGAATGCGCGCCAGCAGCTGGAGAGGCAGAACAAGGACTTGCGGGCCAAGCTGGGCGAGCTGGAGGGTTCCGTGAAGAGCCGGTTCAAGGCCTCCATCACCGCCCTGGAGGCCAAGATACTGCAGCTGGAGGAGCAGCTGGAGCAGGAGGCTAAGTGAGAAACACAGCAACTCTCATAACAACTCCATACCTTTTTAGACAAGGTGAAATAGGAGACCAAGACGCAGGAGGAATTCATGAGGGCCTTAGAACAAGCTCAGCCCGTTGGAAGAGAGGTTCTTGAATGTGATCTAAATGTTAATGTGATCAATGTAATGAGTCAAAAGCAATCTTAAGAGATGTACTTGAAGATCTATGACTGACAGCCTTTGTTACAGTGCGGTTCCTGTGGTGCTCTAACTGTCCTATGACCTCATTCCTCTGTCCTCCTATCAGGGAGCGAGCAGCGGCCAATAAGCTTGTGAGACGGACAGAGAAGAAGCTGAAGGAGGTGTGCATGCAGGTGGAGGACGAGCGCCGCCATTCCGACCAGTACAAGGAACAGGTGAGGAGCTTGTCACGGAAGTTTGGACGTCCCAGATTTTAAAGCTACAATATGTAACTTTTTGGGAGACTTAACCAAATGAATATAGAAATTTGAGTTATAGATATTTAATTCTCATTGAAAACAAGTCTAAGAAGCGATAGATCTGGTCTAAGTGCTCCATTTCTATGCTTTCCGTTAAGTTTAGTTTTTGCGTCTTTTACTTTCGGTTTTGTACAACAGCTGAAAATGTATAGATTTTTGGTTATGGATTCTCTACACAATGACTGCTTGTTTTGACATAAACAGAAATTATGCGAATTCTGCATAGTGCATTTTTAAGATGTACACAGCTAAAGAAGGAATTCTATCCAATTCAGTACAACTCGCAAAGGTGGGACAGGATTGGATAGGTGTGAAGATTTAGGATTGGAGTCTTTCCTACAGTAGGTTCTTTCCAGTAACCATTGGACCATAGGAATGCTGAGTATTGTAAGTATTAGTATTGACTGTTCATCATTGTTAATGTCTGTTGTGACACCTGGCTGGGTCAGATGGAGAAGGCCAACTCTCGCATGAAGCAGCTGAAGAGGCAGCTTGAGGAGGAGTCCACACGTGCCAACGCCTACCGCAGGAAGCTGCAGAGGGACCTGGACGATGCCACTGAGAGCAGCGAGGGTCTCAGCCGTGAGGTCAACACACTCAAGAGCCGCCTCAGGTATTTAGAGCCCCCCCCCCACACACACACACAAACAGTTGTGTATATTGGCCAAATTGATGGTCCTCGTTACTAATACCTCTCCTGGCCCCCTCTGTCCCCTGCAGGCGTGGAGGCCCCATCAGTTTCTCCTCCAGCCGCTCGGGCAGGCGTCAGCTGCAGGTGGAGGGAACATCGCTCGACCTCCTATCCGACGATGAAATGGAAAACAAGACCACGGATGCCAATGCCAACGAGACGCCAGCAGCTCCCCAACTGGAGTAGACGCGCTCCCTACAGCCCACACGCAGCATGGCCTCCGCCCCCACAAACCTTACCCCTGTCCTCCTAACCCCAGACACCAGCAGTGGACCCCACTACTCTGCCTTACCCCTCTATGGCAAGCTGCAGGGCCAAGCAAATCCATCACCTCCTCCATATGAATATACCGCACATCAAGCCTTGGATTCGTTTTTAATATCAATTGCAGATAAAAGTGCATTTAAATTGCATAGGCGTCTGAGTGTGCATAGGCACTCGAAAACAAGTAGCAGGAGTTTACCATAATTATGTTAAGCTACTTCCCTGGAACAGCCATTAGAATCAAACAGCCCTCTAGCTAGAATTAACCACTGTCATTTCAGCTGGTTTACTGGCACACAGGTGGACGATGTAAAAACATGTGTCTTTCATGATTGTACAGTATTGGACCAGGATATGTAAAACAAAGCACAGCATAAGCGAGGGAATTATTTTTAAATGGTAGCCTAAATGACGATCACACCGAATTGTTTTCATCAAAACCACCACTGTCATAGAGATACTGCAATCCACTTAGTTTAGTATAAAAATAACTATGTGACTAACTCTTTGGTAGCAGGTTTGTAGTGAGTTAGATTGTACCACGCCATGTTGCCTCAGCATTCCCCCTATATATATGACCAGCAAAAGACCCTGTTAACTTGACCAATATAACCTTGTCCAATAACCCACCATTTTATATTTGACATATCAATCTACTTTAAGTGGTGTACGATAATGTGTGGAATTAGGTTTGTCAGACTTGGAGCAAAGGCCCTTTTTTTTAGAAAGACAGCCCAAATGTGTGCTTGACATACTATAATATTGCTATGTATAATTCTGGCTATTCAGTTATGTTTTCTGTACCATGTACAAAATACTTAACTCAAAAAGGTCTCTTTGACATCTCGTGTCACCTTCATTTCAATGCATTTCAAATGGCTGAATAATATTAGCATGATTTACAGAAGGGTAATTCATCTTTTATTGAAGTTTTATTGAGTGTTAGAGCGTTGGTTTTAATTCAGTGGTTCAGGGTAGAGCAATCATTCAATTTGAATATGCACACTTGTTGATGCCTTGATTATTAAATGTTAAACATAAATGACCATTTTGTAAATGACTAATTACATATTTGAGGCCTTTATTATTATTTTAAGCCAGAACAAATTGGGGGAAAAAAAGGTTTATCTGTTTCTTTTGAAAGACACTTCTCAATAAAGACATGAGGGGGAAAAAAGTGTATAGTGTTTGAACCAGTTTCATAGCTTTAGTGTCATATTATACCATAAGCACCTCTCCCATCGTGTTGGTGTGAACCAGTGTTATAACAGAATGATTTATGGAGCCTTCTGTCTGCCAGGCAGAAAGTAGAATTTCATTGGGTTCAAAGCTTTAACATCCTGAAGGTTGTTATTATTAGTGGACTGGCTGTTGACGACCAGGTATTCATTATCTCCTTTTATTTCTTGTATTTTAGACTTTTTTTGTTGTTGTTGTAAAAGACCAATAAACATATCCATTATAGAAAAATATTGTTTTTCTTCTATATTTATTGTGCAACACATTGATGTCCTCTTAGTCTTTCCCACAGTAGTTGTGGGTCAAGACTGTCTCCAAACTGATATGTGATGTATGGTCTATGTTACATTGCCATTCATTGTTCCATTACGTCATTGTATTTGTGGTTACATTAAAACCCTGAGGGAGTGCGTAGATAGACTGTGCACAGACACACAATATTGTTGTAATATTAACTTTTTCCTCTTTTTACCCAACATGAATGAATGATAGAGATTGCCTCTTATACAGTGCATTCAGATCGTATTCACACCCCTTGACTTTTTCCACATGTTGTTATGTTACAGCCTTATTCAAAATGGATATAAAAAATCATCAATCTACACACAATACCCCACAATGACAAAGTGAAGACATGTTTTTAGACATTGTAGCAAATTTATACAAAATAAAAAACAGAAATACTTGTACATGATTGTACAAGGTTTGGAACGGAACACACCTGTCTATTTATTTTATTTATTTTTGATTTCACCTTTATTTAACCAGGTAGGCAAGTTGAGAACAAGTTCTCATTTACAATTTCGACCTGGCCAAGATAAAGCAAAGCAGTTCGACACATACAACAACACAGAGTTACACATGGAGTAAAACAAACATACAGTCAATAATACAGTATAAACAAGTCTATATACGATGTGAGCAAATGAGTTGAGATAAGGGAGGTAAAGGCAAAAAAAGGCCATGGTGTCAAAGTAAATACAATATAGCAAGTAAAACACTGGAATGGTAGATTTGCAGTGGAAGAATGTGAAAAGTAGAAATACAAATAATGGGGTGCAAAGGAGCAAAATAAATAAATAACATAAATACAGTAGGGAAAGAGGTAGTTGTTTGGACTAAATTATAGGTGGGCTATGTACAGGTGCAGTAATCTGTGAGCTGCTCTGACAGTTGGTGCTTAAAGCTAGTGAGGGAGATAAGTGTTTCCAGTTTCAGAGATTTTTGTAGTTCGTTCCAGTCATTGGCA
Source organism: Oncorhynchus mykiss (assembly GCF_057628025.1). Classification (NCBI taxonomy): domain Eukaryota; kingdom Metazoa; phylum Chordata; class Actinopteri; order Salmoniformes; family Salmonidae; genus Oncorhynchus; species Oncorhynchus mykiss. Next base: position 52,756,215 of record NC_143034.1, read on the forward strand.
GCAGAGAACTGGAAGGAGAGGCGGCCAAAGAAAGAATTGGTTTTGGGGGTGACCCTAGAGATATACCTGCTGGAGCGCGTGCTACAGGTGGGTGATGCTATGGTGACCAGCGAGCTGAGATAAGGGGGGACTTTACCTAGCAGGGTCTTGTAGATGACATGGAGCCAGTGGGTTTGGCGACGAGTATGAAGCGAGGACCAGCCAGCCAGAGGGTACAGGTCGGAATGGTGGGTAGTATATGGGGCTTTGGTGACAAAACGGATTGCACTGTGATAGACTGCATCCAATTTGTTGAGTAGGGTATTGGAGGCTATTTTGTAAATGACATCGCCGAAGTCGAGGATGGTAGGATGGTCAGCTTTACAAGGGTATGTTTGGCAGCATGAGTGAAGAATGCTTTGTTGCGAAATAGGAAGCCAATTCTAGATTTAACTTTGGATTGGAGATGTTTGATGTGGGTCTGGAAGGAGAGTTTACAGTCCAACCAGACACCTAGGTATTTGTAGTTGTCCATGTATTCTAAGTCAGAACCGTCCAGAGTAGTGATGTTGGACAGGCGGGCAGGTGCAGGCAGCGATCGGTTGAAGAGCATGCATTTAGTTTTACTTGTATTTAAGAGCAATTGGAGGCCACGGAAGGAGAGTTGTATGGTATTGAAGCTTGCCTGGAGGGTTGTTAACACAGTGTCCAAAGAAGGGCCAGAAGTATACAGAATGGTGTCGTCTGCGTAGAGGTGGATCAGAGACTCACCAGCAGCAAGAGCGACATCATTGATGTATACAGAGAAGAGAGTCGGTCCAAGAATTGAACCCTGTGGCACCCCCATAGAGACTGCCAGAGGTCCGAACAGCAGACCCTCTGATTGGACACACTGAACTCTATCAGAGAAGTAGTTGGTGAACCATGCGACACAATCATTTGAGAAACCAAGGCTGTCGAGTCTGCCGATGAGGATGTGGTGATTGACAGAGTCGAAAGCCTTGGCCAGATCAATGAATACGGCTGCACAGTAATGTTTCTTATCGATGGCGGTTAAGATATCGTTTAGGACCTTGAGTGTGGCTGAGGTGCACCCATGACCAGCTCTGAAACCAGATTGCATAGCAGAGAAGGTATGGTGAGATTCGAAATGGTCGGTAATCTGTTTGTTGACTTGGCTTTCGAAGACCTTAGAAAGGCAGGGTAGGATAGATATAGGTCTGTAGCAGTTTGGGTCAAGAGTGTCCCCCCCTTTGAAGAGGGGGATGACCGCAGCTGCTTTCCAATCTTTGGGAATCTCAGACGACACGAAAGAGAGGTTGAACAGGCTAGTAATAGGGGTGGCAACAATTTCGGCAGATAATTTCAGAAAGAAGGGGTCCAGATTGTCTAGCCCGGCTGATGTGTAGGGGTCCAGATTTTGCAGCTCTTTTAGAACATCAGCTGACTGGATTTGGGAGAAGGAGAAATGGGGAAGGCTTGGGCGAGTTGCTGTGGGGGGTGCAGTGCTGTTGACCAGGGTAGGAGTAGCCAGGTGGAAAGCATGGCTAGCCGTAGAAAAATGCTTATTGAAATTCTCAATTATAGTGGATTTATCAGTGGTGACAGTATTTCCTATCTTCAGTGCAGTGGGCAGCTGGGAAGAGGTGTTCTTATTCTCCATGGACTTTACAGTGTCCCAGAACTTTTTGAGTTAGTGTTCCAGGAAGCAAATTTCTGCTTGAAAAAGCTAGCCTTGGCTTTTCTAACTGCCTGTGTATACTGGTTTCTAGCTTCCCTGAACAGCTGCATATCACGGGGGCTGTTCGATGCTAATGCAGAATGCCATAGTATGTTTTTGTGTTGGTTAAGGGCAGTCAGGTCTGGGGAGAACCAAGGGCTATATATGTTCCTGGTTCTAAATTTCTTGAATGGGGCATGCTTATTTAAGATGGGTAGGAAGGCATTTAAAAAAAATAACCAGGCATCCTCTACTGACGGGATGAAATCAATATCCTTCCAGGATACCCCGGCCAGGTCGATTAGAAAGGCCTGTATAAGAAAGGTCTATATAAGGTCCCAGTTCACAGTGCATGTCAGAACAAAAACCAAACCATGAGGTCGAAGGAATTGTCCTCCATCATTCCTAAATGGAAGAAGTTTGGAACCCCAAAGACTCCTAGAGCTGGCCGCCTGGCCAAACTGAGCTATCAGGAACCTGATGATTGAACTCTTTGGCCTGAATGCCATTCACCATGTCTGGAGGAAACCTGGCACCATTTCTACGGTGAAGCATGGTGGTGGCAGCATCATGCTGTGGGGATGTTTTTCAGCAGCAGGGACTGGTAGACTAGTCAGAATCGAGGGAAAGATGAACGGCACAAAGTACAGAGAGATGCTTGATGAAAACCAGCTCCAGAGCGTTCAGGATCTCAGACTGGGGCGAAGGTTCACCTTCCAACAGGACAACGACCCTTAGCACACAGCCAAGACAACGCAGGGGTGGCTTGGGGACAAGTCTCTGAATGTCCTTGAGTCCGGAGAGCCCGGACTTGAACCTGATTGAACATCTCTGGAGACCTGAAAATAGCTGTGCAGCGATGCTCCCCATCCAACCCGACAGAGCTTGAGAGGATCTGCAGAGAAGAATGAGAGAAACTCCCCAAATACAGATGTGCTAAGCTTATAGCGTCATACCCATTAAGACTCGAGGCTGTAATCGCTGCCAAAGGTCCTTCAACAAAGTACTGAGTAAAGGGTCTGAATACTTATGTAAATGTGATAGTTTAGCTTTTTGTTTTCTTTAAAAATGTGCACAAAAAAAATCTAAAAACCTGTTTTTGCTGTCGTTCTGGGGTAGATTGATGAGAAGAAGAAAAAATAAATTAATCCATTTTAGAAGAAGGCTGTAACTTAACTAAATGAGGAAAAAGTCAAGGGATCTGAATACTTTCTGAATGCACTGTAGGTACATTTATTCACTACCATGTACAGTAAAAGAACATTAATTGCACTCGGTCGGTGAGATGTTTTATATTTATATAATTGTAAACATACAGTAGATGGCCTAGAGTGGGTACATGCTTTGTGGTGTAGGCTGTTTCTTCTGGTGGTCTAGGGCAGCCTGGTGGTCTAGTGCAGCCTGATGTCCAGGTGGTCTAGGGCAGCCTGGTGTTCTGGTGGTCTAGGATAGTCTGATGGTGGTCTAGGGCAGCTTGAAGGTGGTGTAGGGCAGCTTGATGGTGGTGTAGGGCAGCTTGATGGTGGTGTAGGGAGAATTGATGGTGGTCTAGGGCAGCTTGATGGTGGTGTAGGGCAGCTTGATGGTGGTGTAGGGCAGCTTGATGGTAGTCTAGGGCAGCTTGATGGTGGTGTAGGGCAGTCTGATGGTGGTCTAGGGCAGCTTGATGGTGGTGATGGGCAGCCTGATGGTGGTCTAGGGCAGCTTTATGGTGGTCTAAGGCAGTTGAGGGTGGTGTAGGGCAGCCTAATTTGATTCATCTGATGTTTCTTGGTGTGTGGTAGGTGCTACTCCAGGTGGTCCCTGAGCGCTGTGCCTCTCCCTGAGTTTAATGATGGGTTCTCCTGGTCCTTCTCCTGGTAGTGAGGGGCCTGGTCTCCTTCACCTGCTCCACTTCAATGAGAAATGACAGGGAGATCTTACATGTACATACAATGTCTGAAAAATAGGGATTACAGGGATTACAGGTTAAAGGGATAACTCTTAATGTGTGGTCAATGAATCATCTTTCTAGCTTTGGTAAAACCTTTTTTTTTTCTTGATGACTGATTGTCGTCATTGACTCCATTTGTGACATTCTTCTCAAATTTGTGGCCTAGAGCCTTACCTGCAGACATAGAACAGGATGTAGGCAGTCTGTGCAATCGCCTTCAGCACAGTGGCCTCATCTGTCCTCAAGACATGTGCGTCATCCAGGCAGAGCCACCCACTGCCACGGCTGTCCAAAACATCACTGATGTAGTGGCCTAGGGAACAAGGGAAACAAAATAGAGTGTACATTAAGCTTCCATAATTGTGTGTGCGTGCCTGCATACCTGCGTGCCTGCATACCTGCATGCCTGCATACCTGTATACATGTTGTCTCCCAGATGTGAGATCACACTTGACAATTTGTAGATATTGTCTGGCTGGTGTCTCTGTAAGGAAACACATTTAATAATAGGATTGTTATTTTGTCTACAGGATAGGGGTGCCTTCTATAACTGCCTCATCTTGATCCGCCCACTATCTCAACTATCTCAACTGGATCTAATTATCTGTTATCTGTTCTATTTCTCTCTCTCTCTCTCTCTCTCTCTCTCTCTCTCTCTCTCTCTCTCTCTCTCTCTCTCTCTCTCTCTCTCTCTCTCTCTCTCTCTCTCTCTCTCTCTCTCTCTCTCTCTCTCTCTCTCTCTCTCTCTCTCTCTCTCTCTCTCTCTCTCTCTCTCTCTCTCTCTCTCTCTCTCTCTCTCTCTCTCTCTCTCTCTCTCTCTCTCTCTCTCTCTCTCTCTCTCTCTCTCTCTCTCTCTCTCTCTCTCTCTCTCTCTCTCTCTCTCTCTCTCTCTCTCTCCTCACCACAGCGGCTGCCTGCTGCTTTTCCTCACTGTCAGCTGGTTTCTCTAGCTGTTCAGAGGAATTTGAAGCTGGTGGGGGTATATCAAATATAGTGTAAATACAAACCAGAAAGTGAAGTGGAAACCTATCAACAAATATACTTTTAACTTCAGCTTCCGACTTGCTTTCCTCAACAGTCCTGTTTCATGAGAGGGTATTATGCATGATGTCAGTAACATAATGTCCTACCTGGTCTATCAAGGGTGCCTTTCGGGGAGTTTGCAGGTTTGTTGTCCTTGTTGTTTTTCCCCAGGGAGCTTGCCCTGTGTAAATTGATGGCATTGAAAATAAATATCTAGTGTGTGAAAATCATGGTGTGTGTTGGCTACTCAATGTGCAATGTCCCCAAACAGAGTGTAAACCAACCTGGCTCCATACTGGACATGGGCTGTCTTCCCACATACGGCTGGGAGGGTTATTTCTGCAGGGATGGACATGGGATCATCCACCTTCTTTGGCTCCCAGTCGCCTGCAGTAAATCGCTTGATATGAAGCATTAGGACCCTGCTCAGAGACAGACAGGCAAGCATTCACAAAGACAGACAGACAGACAGACAGACAGACAGACAGACAGACAGACAGACAGACATTCACATACACAGACGACCAGGCAGGCATTCACACAGACAAAGGAATCAGTCTTGTACTCAATTCAATAACCCAGTTTGGTGAGTTAGATCAGGACTGTCAATTGTAATCTGAGATGATGATGGGGGGACTCACCGGGGCAGCGTGAGGAAGTGCATAGTCACAGATGCCATGCTGCCTGAGCACACCCTGCATGCACACTCTAACGCAGATGGCTAGGTGACAAAGGATAGCAATACAATTATGAACATTATGACATTAATGATAGTGTTCCTTGACATACTAACTCTTGGTTTAAGCTAAGTGCTGACCTTAAAGTAGAGGTCCAGGCTGTGTGGCAGGTAATGGCTCAGGCTCAGGGACAAGTGATTGTAATCCTCCTGACCATACACTATAACTCCACAGCTTCAGAAGTACGGAGAGAAATGCATCAGCTATCCAACACAAACCTTTTGATCCCTCTACACACTATCTTAATGCTTTACCTCTGTATCCTGCATGTTATGCTGACATTAAACCTCCTCACAAATGTGATGATGACATCAATGTACACCGTATACAAATGACAGCTGTTACCTGGTGCAGGTACGGGAAGTCTTCAGCTTGAATTCTAACTGCTTCACGGGGCAGGTGTATGGCTCTGGTGAGCCCTTTAATGCCATACCCTCCTCCTTCAGCTGAAAGAGGAGGAGCAACACACATTCATGGGCATCCTAAGAGAAGAATGGGAAAGAAGCAGAAAATACATCAACAACTACAACTGAAACAGAGCTGAGGAAAAACACTGTCACGTGTCCCAGGTTTATTGTTAAGTGAGTCTTTTAGCAAATAATATCTTACCTGTTCATAGTCTTCCTCATAGTCCTCATTGACAACGGAAAGACAGCGCTTGACTGTTTGTAGGATTTTCTTATTTTCCTTGTTCTTAGCATTAATAGTGCCTCCAGAAAGCCTGGCCTGATGTAACTCGGCAAAGCAGCTGTGGAGGGAGACAAAGAGCATGCATTCAGGTTTCACTCTCTCACCTTGGCCACAGATTAGCTCTGTGCTTCTACTTTAGCTTCTGATCAAATATGATTCAACTGATTCCTGACTGTGACAGGAAATCATCTCTGGTGTTAATCAGAAGCTGAGTTGGGTGTGGTTTTATCTTAAAAATCATATGAGACACTGAGTGTACGAAGGACAATATATATCCATCCATCCATCCATACCTACATTCATACATAGATAAATAGATAGAGAGAGAGAGAGCGAGATAGATAGAGAGAGAGAGATAGATAGATAGATAGATAGATAGATAGATAGATAGATAGATAGATACAAACATACATAGAGAGAGAGAGAGAGAGAGAGAGAGAGAGAGAGAGAGATAGATAGATAGATAGATAGATAGATAGATAGATAGATAGATAGATAGATAGATAGATAGATAGATAGATAGATAGATAGATGGATACATACATACATACCACAGGAGGTTGATGGCACCTTAATTGGGGAGGACAGGTTCGTGGTAATGGCTGGAGCGGAATCAGTGGAATGCTATCAAATACATCAAACATATGGTTTCCATGTGTTTGATGCCATTCCATTTGCTCCATTTCAGACATCATTACGAGCCGTCCTCCCCTCAGCAGCCTCCACTGACACATACATTGAGGCGGAACTTGTGTACTGTAACTATAAGCGTCTAGGTGGGTGGGTCAGTGTGTGTACAGGTGGGACAGGAGGGTGAGAGCGAGGCTGTATACCATAGCAGTTTAGAGGAGGGGGAGGAACTCCAGATGTTCTGCTGCCTCAGGATGTCTCTGCAAAATGCTGGCAGCCCCAGCAGGCACTGCAGAGCAGAGTTCATGAAGCAGGTGTTGCCTATATTAGGCAACCTGTGGGAAAGAAGCCATCAGTTACACACTAATATCTGAACTGTGGACCAAAGGTAAACTAATGAATGGATTTGTAAGGCATGAACACAAGATAACTCTGAGTACCACACGGAATTATGTGTATGTGTGTGTGTGTGTGTGTGTGTGTGTGTGTGTGTTTACCCAAGGAGCTTGGTGTTGTCTTCGCCCTCGCCTGTGCAGCTCTGCTCCCCCAGCTGGGTGCTACTCTTGCTGAACAGGTTGGGAAGGCGAGCCATGGCTTCCCGAGACCTGACCAATGGCCTGGAGGAAGAGAGACAGGGTAGAGGCCTCAGTAGCAGTAGCTCAACACCAATCGGTCTGTTTGAACACTGTTTTAATGTACAGGCATACAGATATTCCTTACCATGTCATGGTGTGAGTGACCACTCTTATGTAGAGTTGAGTGAGATGAAGTTGGCTATTGTATACAGTACTTACCTCTCCAAGGAGACAGAGGAAGCCTTCAGGTCAATGGAGGCCTCTGCAGAGAGAGACCGAGAGACGGAGAGCGGTAAGAGAGAAGCTTTGACAAATATGAATTGAGACAAGTAGCACCAAAAAATGGCACCCGTTTACAGACCTGCGATGCCAGCAAATAGGGGTACCATTCTCTTTGTCTGTGGAACAACTGCCCCCACCTCTTTGACCTCAGAGCTCATAAGATCTCTGTAAAGATACACAGACATATGCATTAGGTTAGCTGTATTATATTGGCTTTTTCATTTCAATTTAATGGTGTAGGTTGGCATGAAATGTGATATCAGGCTGCAGTACCTGGCAGTCTCACTGTCTTTGTTGGTCTCTCCATGGCGGTGCAGGGGGTTTGGAGAGGAGGACTGGGGGGCAGGTGAGGAGACGTGAGTTGTGGAGGAAGGGCAGGCAGGACTGGGGGGAGTTCCAGAGGAGGATAACTGAGTTGAGACTGCCAGGGAAACAGAAGAAGCACTAAAAGGGGAGGAGGTCTGTGATCCTTCCACTGAAGAAGAAGAAGAAGAAGAGAGAGATGACATGTGGAGAGAGGAGAGGGAAGAGAGGCCGAAGAACTTGGAGAGAGTGGAAGGGGATCTGGCAGGGGATCCAGGGGGTGAGGGGGAGGGAGTGCCGATTGGTGTTCGGCCAGACAAGGGGTCAAGGAGCGTCAGAGATGTTGTAGACGGTTTCAAATGGAAAGAAGAGACAAAGGAAGAATCAAGTTGGTCGTGATCCTTTACGTTCTTCTTCTCCCGGTTATTCCAAACTGACGCAGTTACCATGCTGGCATCCAATGACGTCAGTTTGGGTGGGATTGGGAACGGCGATGGACAGCGGCTCCCAATCCCGAGGCGAACTCTGCACTTCTTTTTCTGTTTGGAGAAACATTATATATGTTATATTTGAACTAGCAGCAAATGTCACACCCAAACCACATGATCTGACCATAAAATAAAGAACTCGTTGCCCAATCATATTGAATTCTGTATCATAGGCTAACAAATAGCAAAAATACATGTTTATAAAAATAAAACCATTGTAACCATACAGTTATACCCTCTGTCCCAAATCCTGCTATTTGGCACACATAAATAGACAATGAAACAACTAGTAATAGCTGAAAATAATAGAATATACTCTAAATTGTAACAGAGTTAGACAAATTCTAGCCCAGAATTGACACATACCTTTTTACAGCAACACAAACATCCCATTTCAGTGTATTTGTAGACTGTGCCTTATTTTACAGAACATCAAAATATGTTGCCCATTTCACATTGTGATGTCATAAACCAAATTATGATGCGCCTGTCTACGCGTTACCAGCGTAAATAGCCAACAAATCACACACACCAAAATGTTGAAAAATAATTTACAAAATGAATTTATCATGTATTCAGAGTTATTCCTATTTCATAAAATATACAAAATAACTAGGTTCTTGCCAATACACCTGTTTTCTATTGAGAAAACATTGGGTTATCTTTCTCCCACGCTCCCTGGGCCACTGACGCGTGATTGTATGGGATATGGGAAGAGGCTAGGACATTCAAAGTTATGTTACTGTCTATCAGAATCAAAACAACTTTTATTGGCCAAGTGGCCTACATTCACACATTCACAGAATTTGACTATGAATTGGTGCTGCCATTAATAGACAAACGTAAAGACACATTTACAGCCTATACAATATAAAGTGAACATAAAACATATTTATTAGCTTCTATCTTCTTAAGATACTTTAGAGTAACATTTTATTATTGTCACGTTCTGACCTTAGTTCCTTTGTTTTGTCTTTTGTTTTAGTATGGTCAGGGTGTGAGTTGGGTGGGTTGTCTATGTTAGTTTTTCTATGATTTTCTATTTCTGTATTTGGCCTGATATTGTTCTCAATCAGAGGCAGCTGTCAATTGTTGTCCCTGATTGAGAACCATATTTAGGTAGCCTGTTTTCCTTTGTGTTTTGTGGGTGGTTATTGTCAGTCTTTGTGTGTCTGCAGCAGACAGAACTGTTTCGGTTTTCACTTTGTTGTTTTGTATTTTGAAGTGTTCTTTCATCATTAAATAAGATGAACACTTACCATGCTGTGCTTTGGTCCGCTCCTCCTTCCACCTACGAGGAGAATCGTTACAATTATGGAACGTAAAATGCATATTCCACTTCAGTTGACGCTGATCTGATACAGATGGAACATAGCCTTGCAATGGTTGTTAGGAGGACCTTGGAGAAGGAGAGCTGCACACTCTAGCGCAGACTCAATTATTTAATAACCTAATATCCAACCTTTCTGACCGACAAGCTGTCTTCATCAGCGTATACTGTTAGGAGCACCTTAACACAGATGGATCTATTCATCTCTGACCGTACCTCATTGAAAAGTTGCCACTCTGCCTAGTGACTGTAAACTAAACAAAAATACTAACGTTAGTACATTTGTTGTATATTTGCTGTTCTGTAAACCCAGTTGGTCACTACCACACCAGTCACAACTATCAACAGATCATGACATAAATGCAAAGCAGAATTTGTTCTCGCAGAGTAGATTGTAGATCCTACTACCACCAGGGAACAATCCATTATTCAGCCCTACCATAAAAAGTACCCTTATCTCTCTCTCACTTTCCCCTCTCTCCTTCATACCCTGTTTTCCTCTCTCCACCTCTCTCTTCCCCCTCTCCTCCCCCAGGTGGACACCCTGACCCTGGAGCTTGTGGCAGAGCGCAGCATGGCCCAGAAGAGTGAGAATGCGCGCCAGCAGCTGGAGAGGCAGAACAAGGACTTGCGGGCCAAGCTGGGCGAGCTGGAGGGTTCCGTGAAGAGCCGGTTCAAGGCCTCCATCACCGCCCTGGAGGCCAAGATACTGCAGCTGGAGGAGCAGTTGGAGCGGGAGGCTAAGTGAGAAACACAGCAACTCTCTTATAACAACTCCATACCTTATTAGACAAGGTGAAATAGGAGACCAAGACTCAGGAGGAGTTCATGAGGGCCTTAGAACAAGCTAAGCCCGTTGGAAGAGAGGTTCTTGAATGTGATCTAAATCTTAATGTGATCAATGTAATGAGTCAAAAGCAATCTTAAGAGATGTACTTGAAGATCTATGACTGACAGCCTTTGTTACAGTGCGGTTTCTGTGGTGCTCTAACTGTCCTATGACCTCATTCCTCTGTCCTCCTATCAGGGAGCGAGCAGCGGCCAATAAGCTTGTGAGATGGACAGAGAAGAAGCTGAAGGAGGTGTGCATGCAGGTGGAGGACGAGCGCCGCCATTCCGACCAGTACAAGGAACAGGTGAGGAGCTTGTCACGGAGCTTGTGCTCCATTTCTATGCTTTGCGTTCTTAAGTTTAGTTTTTGCGTCTTTCACTTTCGGTTTTGTACAACAGCTGAAAATATATAGATTTTTGGTTATGGATTCTCTACACAATGACTGCTTGTTTTAGCACAAACAGAAATTAGGTGAATTCTGCATAGTCCATTTTTAAGATGTTCCAGAGCTAAAGAAGGATTTCTATCCAATTCAGTACAACTTGCAAAGGTGGGACAGGATTGGATAGGTGTGAAGATTTAGGATTGGAGTCTTTCCTACAGTAGGTTAATTCCAGTAACCACTGGACCATAGGAATGCTGAGTATTGTAAGTATTAGTATTGACTGTTCATCATTGTTGATGTCTGTTGTGACACCTGGCTGGGTCAGAGTGAGAAGGCCAACTCTCGTATGAAACAGCTGAAGAGGCAGCTTGAGGAGGAGTCCACACGTGCCAACGCCTACCGCAGGAAGCTGCAGAGGGAGCTGGACGATGCCACTGAGAGCAGCGAGGGTCTCAGCCGTGAGGTCAACACACTCAAGAGCCGGCTCAGGTATTTAGAGCCCCCCCCCACACACACACAAACAGTTGTGTATATTGGCCAAATTGATGGTCCTCGTTACTAATACCTCTCCTGGCCCCCTCTGTCCCCTGCAGGCGTGGAGGCCCCATCAGTTTCTCCTCCAGCCGCTCGGGCAGGCGTCAGCTGCAGGTGGAGGGAACATCGCTCGACCTCCTATCCGACGATGAGGTGGAAAACAAAACCACGGACGCCAATGCCAACGAGACGCCAGCAGCTCCCCAACCAGAGTAGACGCGCTCCCTACAGCCCAAACCTTACCCCTGTCCTCCTAACCCCAGACACCAGCAGTGGACCCCACTACTCTGCCTTACCCCTCTATGGCAAGCTGCAGGGCCAAGCAAATCCATCACCTCCTCCATATGAATATACCGCACATCAAGCCTTGGATTCGTTTTTAACATCAATTGCAAATAATAGTGCATTTTTATTGCATAGGCGTCTGAGTGTGCATAGGCACTCGAAAACAAATAGCAGGAGTTTACCATAATTATGTTAAGCTACTTCCCTGGAACAGCCATTAGAATCAAACAGCCCTCTAGCTAGAATTAACCACTGTCATTTCAGCTGGTTTACTGGCACACAGGTGGACGATGTAAAAACATGTGTCTTTCATGATTGTACAGTATTGGACCAGGATATGTAAAACAAAGCACAGCATAAGCGAGGCAATTATTTTTAAATGGTAGCCTAAATGACGATCCCACCAAATTATTTTCATCAAAACCACCACTGTCATAGAGATACTGCAATCCACTTAGTTTAGTATAAAAATAACTATGTGACTAACTCTTTGGTAGCAGGTTTGTAGTGAATTAGATTGTACCACGCCATGTTGCCTCAGCATTCCCCCTATATACAGTGCCTTGCGAAATTATTCGGCCCCCTTGAACTTTGCGACCTTTTGCCACATTTCAGGCTTCAAACATAAAGATATAAAACTATATTTTTTTGTGAAGAATCAACAACAAGTGGGACACAATCATGAAGTGGAACGACATTTATTGGATATTTCAAACTTTTTTAACAAATCAAAAACTGAAAAATTGGGCGTGCAAAATTATTCAGCCCCCTTAAGTTAATACTTTGTAGCGCCACCTTTTGCTTCGATTACAGCTGTAAGTCGCTTGGGGTATGTCTCTATCAGTTTTGCACATCGAGAGACTGACATTTTTTACCATTCCTCCTTGCAAAACAGCTCCAGCTCAGTGAGGTTGGATGGAGAGAATTTGTGAACAGCAGTTTTCAGTTCTTTCCACAGATTTTCGATTGGATTCAGGTCTGGACTTTGACTTGGCCATTCTAACACCTGGATATGTTTATTTTTGAACCATTCCATTGTAGATTTTGCTTTATGTTTTGGATCATTGTCTTGTTGGAAGACAAATCTCCGTCCCAGTCTCAGGTCTTTTGCAGACTCCATCAGGTTTTCTTCCAGAATGGTCCTGTATTTGGCTCCATCCATCTTCCCATCAATTTTAACCCTCTTCCCTGTCCCTGCTGAAGAAAAGCAGGCCCAAACCATGATGCTGCCACCACCATGTTTGACAGTGGGGATGGTGTGTTCAGCTGTGTTGCTTTTACACCAAACACAATGTTTTGCATTGTTGCCAAAAAGTTCAATTTTGGTTTCATCTGACCAGAGCACCTTCTTCCACATGTTTGGTGTGTCTCCCAGGTGGCTTGTGGCAAACTTTAAACGACACTTTTTATGGATATCTTTAAGAAATTTCTTTCTTCTTGCCACTCTTCCATAAAGGCCAGATTTGTGCAATATACGACTGATTGTTGTCCTATGGACAGAGTCTCCCACCTCAGCTGTAGATCTCTGCAGTTCATCCAGAGTGATCATGGGCCTCTTGGCTGCATCTCTGATCAGTCTTCTCCTTGTATGAGCTGAAAGTTTAGAGGGACGGCCAGGTCTTGGTAGATTTGCAGTGGTCTGATACTCCTTCCATTTCAATATTATCGCTTGCACAGTGCTCCTTGGGATGTTTAAAGCTTGGGAAATCTTTTTGTATCCAAATCCAGCTTTAAACTTCTTCACAACAGTATCTCGGACCTGCCTGGTGTGTTCCTTGTTCTTCATGATGCTCTCTGCGCTTTTAACGGACCTCTGAGACTATCACAGTGCAGTTGCATTTATACGGAGACTTGATTACCCACAGGTGGATTGTATTTATCATCATTAGTCATTTAGGTCAACATTGGATCATTCAGAGATCCTCACTGAACTAATGGAGAGAGATTGCTGCACTGAAAGTAAAGGTGCTGAATAATTTTGCACGCCCAATTTTTCAGTTTTTGATTTTTAAAAAAAGTTTGAAATATCCAATAAATGTCGTTCCACTTCATGATTGTGTCCCACTTGTTGTTGATTCTTCACAAAAAAATACAGTTTTATATCTTTATGTTTGAAGCCTGAAATGTGGCAAAAGGTCGCAAAGTTCAAGGGGGCCGAATACTTTCGCAAGGCAATGTATATGACCAGCATAAGACCCTGTTAACTTTACCAATATAACCTTGTCCAATAACCCACCATTTTATATTTGACATATCAATCTACTTTAAGTGGTGTACGATAATGTGTGGAATTAGGTTTGTCAGACTTGGAGCAAAGGCCCTTTTTTTTAGAAAGACAGCCCAAATGTGTGCTTGACATACTATAATATTGCTATGTATAATTCTGGCTATTCAGTTATGTTTTCTGTACCATGTACAAAATACTTAACTCAACAAGGTCTCTTTGACATCTCGTGTCACCTTAATTTCAATGCATTTCAAATGGCTGAATAATATTAGCATGATTTACAGAAGGGTAATTCATCTTTTATTGAAGTTTTATTGAGTGTTAGAGCGTTGGTTTTAATTCAGTGGTTCAGGGTAGAGCAATCATTCAATTTGAATATGCACACTTGTTGATGCCTTGATTATTAAATGTTAAACATAAATGACCATTTTGTAAATGACTAATTACATATTTGAGGCCTTTATTATTATTTTAAGCCAGAACAAATTGGGGGAAAAAAAGGTTTATCTGTTTCTTTTGAAAGACACTTCTCAATAAAGACATGAAGGGGAAAAAAGTGTATAGTGTTTGAACCAGTTTCATAGCTTTAGTGTCATATTATACCATAAGCACCTCTCCCATCGTGTTGGTGTGAACCAGTGTTATAACAGAATGATTTATGGAGCCTTCTGTCTGCCAGGCAGAAAGTAGAATTTCATTGGGTTCAAAGCTTTAACATCCTGAAGGTTGTTATTATTAGTGGACTGGCTGTTGACGACCAGGTATTCATTATCTCCTTTTATTTCTTGTATTTTAGACTTTTTTTGTTGTTGTTGTAAAAGACCAATAAACATATCCATTATAGAAAAATATTGTTTTTCTTCTATATTTCTTGTGCAACACATTGATGTCCTCTTAGTCTTTCCCACAGTAGTTGTGGGTCAAGACTGTCTCCAAACTGATATGTGATGTATGGTCTATGTTACATTGCCATTCATTGTTCCATTACTTCATTGTATTTGTGGTTACATTAAAACCCTGAGGGAGTGCGTAGATAGACTGTGCACAGACACACAATTTTGTTGTAATATTAACTTTTTCCTCTTTTTACCCAACATGAATGAATGATAGAGATTGCCTCTTATACAGTGCATTCAGATCGTATTCACACCCCTTGACTTTTTCCACATGTTGTTATGTTACAGCCTTATTCAAAATGGATATAAAAAATCAGCAATCTACACACAATACCCCACAATGACAAAGTGAAGACAGGTTTTTAGACATTGTAGCAAATTTATACAAAATAAAAAACAGAAATACTTGTACATGATTGTACAAGGTTTGGAACGGAACACACCTGTCTATTTATTTTATTTATTTTTGATTCACCTTTATTTAACCAGGTAGGCAAGTTGAGAACAAGTTCTCATTTACAATTGCGACCTGGCCAAGATAAAGCAAAGCAGTTCGACACATACAACAACACAGAGCTACACATGGAGTTAAAACAAACATACAGTCAATAATACAGTATAAACAAGTCTATATACGATGTGAGCAAATGAGTTGAGATAAGGGAGGTAAAGGCAAAAAAAGGCCATGGTGGCAAAGTAAATACAGTATAGCAAGTAAAACACTGGAATGGTAGATTTGCAGTGGAAGAATGTGAAAAGTAGAAATAAAAAGAATGGGGTGCAAAGGAGCAAAATAAATAAATAACATAAATACAGTAGGGAAAGAGGTAGTTGTTTGGGCTAAATTATAGGTGGGCTATGTACAGGTGCAGTAATCTGTGAGCTGCTCTGACAGTTGGTGCTTAAAGCTAGTGAGGGAGATAAGTGTTTCCAGTTTCAGAGATTTTTGTAGTTCGTTCCAGTCATTGGCAGCAGAGAACTGGAAGGAGAGGCGGCCAAAGAAAGAATTGGTTTTGGGGGTGACCCTAGAGATATACCTGCTGGAACGCTTGCTACAGGTGGGTGATGCTATGGTGACCAGCGAGCTGAGATAAGGGGGGACTTTACCTAGCAGGGTCTTGTAGATGACATGGAGCCAGTGGGTTTGGCGACGAGTATGAAGCGAGGGCCAGCCAGCGAGAGGGTACAGGTCGCAATGGTGGGTAGTATATGGGGCTTTGGTGACAAAACGGATTGCACTGTGATAGACTGCATCCAATTTGTTGAGTAGGGTATTGGAGGCTATTTTGTAAATGACATCGCCAAAGTCGAGGATGGTAGGATGGTCAGTTTTACAAGGGTATGTTTGGCAGCATGAGTGAAGAATGCTTTGTTGCGAAATAGGAAGCCAATTCTAGATTTAACTTTGGATTGGAGATGTTTGATGTGGGTCTGGAAGGAGAGTTTACAATCCAACCAGACACCTAGGTATTTGTAGTTGTCCACGTATTCTAAGTCAGAACCGTCCAGAGTAGTGATGTTGGACAGGCGGGCAGGTGCAGGCAGCGATCAGTTGAAGAGCATGCATTTAATGTTTTACTTGTATTTAAGAGCAATTGGAGGCCACGGAAGGAGAATTGTATGGTATTGAAGCTTGCCTGGAGGGTTGTTAACACAGTGTCCAAAGAAGGGCCAGAAGTATACAGAATGGTGTCGTCTGCGTAGAGGTGGATCAGAGACTCACCAGCAGCAAGAGCGACATCATTGATGTATACAGAGAAGAGAGTCGGTCCAAGAATTTAACCCTGTGGCACCCCCATAGAGACTGCCAGAGGTCCGGACAGCAGACCCTCCGATTGGACACACTGAACTTTATCAGAGAAGTAGTTGGTGAACCAGGCAAGACAATCATTTGAGAAACCAAGGCTGTCGAGTCTGCCGATGAGGATGTGGTGATTGACAAAGTCGAAAGCCTTGGCCAGATCAATGAATACGGCTGCACAGTAATGTTTCTTATCGATGGCGGTTAAGATATCGTTTAGGACCTTGAGCGTGGCTGAGGTGCACCCATGACCAGCTCTGAAACCAGATTGCATAGCAGAGAAGGTATGGTGAGATTCGAAATGGTCGGTAATCTGTTTGTTGACTTGGCTTTCGAAGACCTTAGAAAGGCAGGGTAGGATAGATATAGGTCTGTAGCAGTTTGGGTCAAGAGTGTCCCCCCCCTTTGAAGAGGGGGATGACCGCAGCTGCTTTCCAATCTTTGGGAATCTCAGACGACACGAAAGAGAGGTTGAACAGGCTAGTAATAGGGGTGGCAACAATTTCGGCAGATAATTTTAGAAAGAAGGGGTCCAGATTGTCTAGCCCGGCTGATGTGTAGGGGTCCAGATTTTGCAGATCTTTTAGAACATCAGCTGACTGGATTTGGGAGAAGGAGAAATGGGGAAGGCTTGGGCGAGTTGCTGTGTGGGGTGCAGTGCTGTTGACCGGGGTAGGAATAGCCAGGTGGAAAGCATGGCCAGCCGTAGAAAAATGCTTATTGAAATTCTCAATTATAGTGAATTTATCAGTGGTGACAGTATTTCCTGTCTTCAGTGCAGTGGGCAGCTGGGAGGAGGTGTTCTTATTCTCCATGGACTTTACAGTGTCCCAGAACTTTTTGAGTTAGTGTTGCAGGAAGCAAATTTCTGCTTGAAAAAGCTAGCCTTGGCTTTTCTAACTGCCTGTGTATACTGGTTTCTAGCTTCCCTGAACAGCTGCATATCACGGGGGCTGTTCGATGCTAATGCAGAATGCCATAGGATGTTTTTGTGTTGGTTAAGGGCAGTCAGGTCTTGGGAGAACCAAGGGCTATATCTGTTCCTGGTTCTAAATTTCTTGAATGGGGCATGCTTATTTAAGATGGGTAGGAAGGCATTTAAAAAAAATAACCAGGCATCCTCTACTGACGGGATGAGATCAATATCCTTCCAGGATACCCCGGCCAGGTCGATTAGAAAGGCCTGTATAAGAAAGGTCTATATAAGGTCCCAGTTCACAGTGCATGTCAGAACAAAAACCAAACCATGAGGTCGAAGGAATTGTCCTCCATCATTCCTAAATGGAAGAAGTTTGGAACCCCAAAGACTCCTAGAGCTGGCCGCCTGGCCAAACTGAGCTATCAGGAACCTGATGATTGAACTCTTTGGCCTGAATGCCATTCGCCATGTCTGGAGGAAACCTGGCACCATTTCTACGGTGAAGCATGGTGGTGGCAGCATCATGCTGTGGGGATGTTTTTCAGCAGCAGGGACTGGTAGACTAGTCAGAATTGAGGGAAAGATGAACGGCACAAAGTACAGAGAGATGCTTGATGAAAACCAGCTCCAGAGCGTTCAGGATCTCAGACTGTGGCGAAGGTTCACCTTCCAACAGGACAACGACCCTTAGCACACAGCCAAGACAACGCAGGGGTGGCTTGGGGACAAGTCTCTGAATGTCCTTGAGTGGCCCAGCCAGAGCCCGGACTTGAACCTGATTGAACATCTCTGGAGACCTGAAAATAGCTGTGCAGCGATGCTCCCCATCCAACCCGACAGAGCTTGAGAGGATCTGCAGAGAAGAATGAGAGAAACTCCCCAAATACAGATGTGCTAAGCTTATAGCGTCATACCCAAGAAAACTTGAGGCTGTAATCGCTGCCAAAGATGCTTCAATAAAGTACTGAGTAAAGGGTCTGAATTCTTATGTAAATGTGATAGTTTAGCTTTATGTTTTCTTGATAAATTTGCAAAAAAATCTAAAAACCTGTTTTTGCTGACATTATGGGGTAGATTGATGAGAAGAAGAAAAAATAAATTAATCCATTTTAGAATAAGGCTGGGGGGGATCACGTGACCCTTGAACGAGATGGCCGCATGAACTAAGAGCTCTCCACAAGTAGTTTCCAATTCCTAATCTTACCTCCACTCCAAGTTCACACTCATTTAGCTTTAGTAAGAAAAAGTCATGGCGGCTACAAAAGGCGACACTACAGGTGACATTTTTACCCGGACTCGAGTATTAGCGACGGAAAAAGCCTCCAAGAAGAAGCTAACTTCAGAAAAAACTAGCGCCATTAGCCAGGAGCAAGAGAACCCGCGCCCCCACAAGGCACAACGAATGCCAACCTCGCACTCTGTCGAAGACATCCTTTCTGAGTTGAGATCCCAACGTACAGAACTAAACACCAAATTAGATGCCATTAACTCTCAGCTCAGTGCGATAGGGGGCAAGGTGACAATCCTTGAAAACGCTTTGCCTGACATCAACAACAAGATAACCATAAACGCGGGGCGCCTGGACGAGGCAGAGGGGCGAATCCTATCCATGGAAAACTTATTGACAGGTGCCATGGAAACAATAGCATATGCTAAAAAGAAAATCGAGCATCTGGAAGAGAAAACAGAGGACCTTGAAAACAGGGGGCGAAGGAATAATTGTGTTCTATTCAATCTGGGCGAAAAAGAAGAGGGAAACATGCCACTGATCCGCTACCTGCAAGACAAACCTCCCGAGTGACTCCACCTGCCCACCGACAGGCCCATAGAACTCGAGAGAGCTCACCGAGCACTGAGGCCCCCACCAGCAGCCAGACAACCACCGCGCCCAATCACCATACGTTTCCTGAGATTCACCGACAAGGAACGAGTCCTACAGGCGGCGAAAAACAACACCATCACAGTGGGAAACACCAAACTCGCTTTACACCAGGACCTGTCAGCTGGAATACGCCGAAAGCGCCGAGAATTTGACGAAGTGAAGAAATACTCCATTGACCGAGGCATCTTCAGGGGATTCAAATACCCAAACGAGCTCAGGATTCTTCACCAAGGAGCCTTGCGACACTTCAAAACTCCCGAAGAGGCAAAACGTTTTTTGAAAGACAATCCTGGCCAATGAGAAACAGACCAATGACTAAATGCGATTAATGCCATTACTAAAGGAGATAAGACGACATATAGCCGATATCCAGAGATCCACCCCCTAAATGTCATTATAGCCGTCCAATTTATATTTATTGTCCTTTAACTGAGAGGGATGGGCTGTATAGCCTAACCTAGGCCTACTAATGTTTCAGCCTACTTTTATTTCCCAGTTTTTTTTGTTGTTGCTATTATTACTTGGGGTTCACTATGTCCCTCGGGGGAGGTATATGTAGGCTGGGCTATTGATTTTATTTTTCTCCCCTCTTTTACTGTGGTCTGGACGAGGGCAACTCTGTTATTTACTCAATGCGGGGTGGAGAGGATGAGGCATTTCTTTGGTGGGGAGAGGGAGACGTTGTGCGTTGCTAACTGTTCCCGGTTTTTGTTTTATTCGGAACACAGAATTGAGACTGAGAGGGGGGGGGGGGGGGGGTAAAAGATCCAACGGGATGTGTCGAGTTGTTTGGGAACTCGGCTGGGGTGTTCAGAGATTATTATTTTATGTACACCATTTATTTTCCTTTTATGTGAACGCAGCTGTAATTACTATCCACTTTTACCCAGCGATGACTTGCACTAAAGTTGGATTACTGCTCGATGACGATGACTAGTACCTTAAATCTATTGACATGGAACTGCCATGGTCTAGGGCATGCAATAAAACGAAAAAAGATACTATGTGCTCTAAAAAAGGAAAAAGCAGACATTGCGCTATTACAAGAGACTCTGTGATGCTGAACATGCCAAACTCTGCAGAGCTTGGGTGGGACAGGTGTATTTCTCATCTTTCAAATCAAACAGTAGAGGCACAGCCATACTTATCCATAAAAATGTTCCATTCATAATTGACAAAAACATATCTGATCCGGAGGGGAGATTTATTTTGATAACTGGGTCACTATATGGTCAACCAATTACTATATTAAACATATACGCCCCTAACACAGATACTCCTGCCTTCATGTCAAAAATCATAACCCTGTTCAATGAGCATTGTGTCTCCTTTGGCGTGGTGGCCGGAGATTTTAAATGTACCCTTAACCCAACCCTAGACAAATCATCTCAAGTCCCCACCACAAATCCTAGATCTGCAAAGATGTTTAACTCTCTTACTAAAGAGATGGGACTGATAGATATCTGGAGAGAGAATAATAGCTAATCTATGGACTATACATACTACTCTAATGTCCATAACACCTACTCCCGTATAGATTACATTTTTATCCCAAAGAGTTTCATAAATTCAGCCACATGTACAATCGGACCCATAGCACTTTCAGATCACGCCTTTGTCCACCTCCGCTTTGACCTCTGCAAAAACATCCCGAGGTCAAAGAGCTGGAAATTCAACACCTCCATGCTATCAAATGACGAGTTCCATACATTGGTAACTACATGGATAGACAACTACACACAAGACAATAAAGATTCTCCTGTTTCTCCGGCCACAATGTGGGACGCTGCTAAAGCCACACTAAGAGGTCATCTAATTGCATATGCTTCCTCTAAGAAAAAAGCAATGGAAGCACACAGGCTAGATCTTGAGAGGGAGCTGGAATGCTGTGAAAAAATACATAAACAATCCCTAGACAGCACCTCCTGGAGTCATCTTAAAGCAGCCAAAGCCAAACTGAATTTGGACTACACTCGGGAGATAAAAAAAAAAGTTTTCTTTACTAAACAGAAATACCATGAGTATAGCAATAGGCCCAGTAGATTGCTTGCTTACCAATTAAAAAAGGAGCAGTCAGAGCGTACAATCATGGCTATCCGAACAGCAGAGGACGAGGTCACATATGACCCAAAAAAAGATCAATTTAACTTTTCATGATTTTTACTGCAAACTATATACCTCTGAGAGAAAACACACGGAGGCAGAACTCCACTCTTTCCTAGAGGGAATCTCGCTACCTAAACTATCCGAGACCGACCAGGAAGATCTCAACTCCCCCTTCACTCCTGAGGAGATCCTGGAGGCAATTACCTCCATGCCACCTAATAAGTCCCCAGGCCCAGATGGATTCCCCAAAGAGTTCTACAAAGCTTTTTGGCCCCAGCTCAGCCCTATCTTCATGCCAATGCTGGAGGATTTTTGCAAAAACTGAGTTCTCCCAGACTCAATGCACACAGCTCGCATTACAGTGTTGCTAAAAAAGGACAAGGACCCCCTATCCTGCTCGTCCTTCCGGCCCATAAGCTTGTTGGATTTCGACTATAAAATAATTACCAAATTGCTCGCCAAAAGACTAAACACTCTTCTTCCCAAAATAATAAAAGCGGACCAAACTGGATTTATTAGAGACAGATACTCTTCTGATAACATTCGCCGTCTTTTTGATATTATTGATCAAGTAAACGCACAAAAGACCCCTGTCCTGCTGGCTTCACTGGATGCTGAGAAGGCGTTTGACAGGATGGATTGGAGCTTTCTGTTTTCAGTCTTAGAAAAGTTCAATATGGGCCCAAATTTTATTAAATGGATCAAATCACTATACTCTCATCCAAATGCCATGGTGACTACTAATGGACTGAACTCTGACAGATTCCCTCTGGAACGGGGCACAAGACAAGGGTGCTCGCTGTCCCCGCTGCTCTACTTGTTGGGGGCGGAGCCTCTGGCAGAGCTGATAAGGAGCAATCCAAGTATTATGGGTGTTTCTGCAGGTGGCCTGCAGCACAAGATTTCGCTTTACGCGGATGATGTCTTGCTCTACATATCCAACCCTGAGAAATCCCTCCCTCTCATTTTAGACACAATTGCTCAGTATGGGAAGTTTTCAGGTTATAAGATCAATTTTAACAAATCCACTGTCTGCCCTCTCAATATTACACTCACCAGCTCTATGAAGACACTTTGTCCTTTCCAATGGAAAACACACAGGTTTCAATACCTCGGGATCTTCATAACACCAGATCTGAATAGCCTTTTTAAGGAAAATTATCTTCCACTCCTGGATCGAATCAAGAACGATCTCCAAACCTGGATCTCCCTCCCAATTAGCTTAGTAGGAAGAATTAATGTAATCCGTATGAACGTCCTCCCTAGATTAAACTACTTATTTCAGATGCTTCCATGCTATCTCCCAGTTTCCTTCTTCAAAACAACTAACCAAAGCATCACCAAATGTATATGCGGCAATAAAAAACCTAGGATCAAGTTTTCCACTTTATCAAAACCTGAATCTAAAGGTGGTCTTGCCCTTCCCTCCTTTCAACTGTACTACTGGTCTGCCCAAATCCGCAACATGCTAACATGGATCACAAACAGACAAGAGTCAACGTGGAATCAGATAGAAGCCCAATCCTGTGGTTCATTGCCCTTAAGCTCAATTATATTCATTAATAACTTTAGTGAAGTGGGCAACATAGCCAAAACCTTTGCGATTTACAGCACCCTACTAGCGTGGAGGGACTGTAAGAAATACCTGGGCATTTCCTCCCAAATATGTTCTCACTCGCCTATAGTAGGCAACCCAGACTTGCCAAAAGCCCTGAGGGATGCCAACATTAATCTTTGGCATACTCTAGGAATCAGGACCTTTTCAGACCTATTTCATCAGAAAACCTCTACACTGAAATCCTTTCAAGAGCTCTGCAGTGAATTCGATGTGCCAAGATCCCATTTTTTTTTAAAATATCTTCAAATTAGACATGTAATTTCCTCATTTACCTCCAAGAGGAGGTTTAGAACTCAGTTGAATGAAGTTGAAACCCTTCTTGTCACTGCACAATCCATTAAAGGCAAATATCTTACATCTATAGACTCCTTTCTGAGAAAGGAAGCTCCTCCTTTACTCCTTTGAAAATAATCTGGGAAAAGGACCTTGGTCTGACGATCAGTGATGAGTTATGGGCGGAGGTTTGCGACAGGGTATACTGCTCCTCTACCAGTGTAAAAATGAAAGAATCTAATTACACATTTTTGTACAAATTTTATTATACTCCTTTGAGACTCCATAGAATGAAAACAGATATGTCTCCTAACTGTAAAAGATGTACCTCTGAAAGCGGAACCTATATGCATGTATTTTGTATTATTATTTTTTATTTTTTTATTTTTTTATTTTTTTAAAGCCTGTCACATCTGTGGATTGTGGAATGTGTTTTGTTGGTTGAATGAAAAACAAGAAAACTTAATAAAACTTTAAATTGAAAAAAAAAAAAAAAAAAAAGAATAAGGCTGTAACTTAACTAAATGTGGAAAAAGTCAAGGGATCTGAATACTTTCTGAATGCACTGTAGGTACATTTATTCACTACCATGTACAGTAAAAGAACATTAATTGCACTCGGTCGGTGAGATGTTTTATATTTATATAATTGTAAACATACAGTAGATGGCCTAGAGTGGGTACATGCTTTGTGGTGTAGGCTGTTTCTTCTGGTGGTCTAGGGCAGCCTGGTGGTCTAGGGCAGCCTGATGTCCAGGTGGTCTAGGGCAGCCTGATGTCCAGGTGGTCTAGGGCAGCCTGATGTTCAGGTGGTCTAGGGCAGCCTGGTGTTCTGGTGGTCTAGGGCAGCTTGGTGTCTAGGTGGTTTAGGGCAGCGTGATGTCCTAATGGTCTAGGATAGTCTGATGGTGGTCTAGGGCAGCTTGATGGTGGTGTAAGCTGTTTCTTCTGGTGGTCTAGGGCAGCCTGGTGGTCTAGGGCAGCCTGATGTACAGGTGGTCTAGGGCAGCCTGGTGTTCTGGTGGTCTAGGGCAGCATGGTGTCTAGGTGGTTTAGGGCAGCGTGATGGTCTAGGATAGTCTGATGGTGGTCTAGGGCAGCTTGATGGTGGTGAAACATAGTCTGATGGTGGTCTAGGGCAGCTTGAAGGTGGTGTAGGGCAGCTTGAAGGTGGTGTAGGGCAGCTTGATGGTGGTGTAGGGCAGCTTGATGGTGGTGTAGGGAGAATTGATGGTGGTCTAGGGCAGCTTGATGGTGGTCTAAGGCAGTTGATGGTGGTCTAGGGCAGCTTGATGGTGGTGTAGGGCAGCTTGATGGTGGTCTAGGGCAGCTTGATGGTGGTGTAGGGCAGCTTGATGGGGGTCTAGGGCAGCTTGATGGTGGTGTAGGGCAGTCTGATGGTGGTCTAGGGCAGCTTGATGGTGGTGATGGGCAGCCTCATGGTGGTCTAGGGCAGCTTTATGGTGGTCTAAGGCAGTTGAGGGTGGTGTAGGGCAGCCTAATTCGATTAATCTGATGTTTCTTGGTGTGTGGTAGGTGCTACTCCAGGTGGTCCCTGAGCGCTGTGCCTCTCCCTGAGTTTAATGATGGGTTCTCCTGATCCTTCTCCTGGTAGTGAGGGGCCTGGTCTCCTTCACCTGTTCCACTTCAATGAGAAATGACAGGGAGATCTTACATGTACATACAATGTCTGAAAAATAACACATACAGAGGGATTACAGGTGAAAGGGACTGATTGTCGTCATTGACTCCATTTGTGACATTCTTCTCAAATTTGTGGCCTAGAGCCTTACCTGCAGACATAGAACAGGATGTAGGCAGTCTGTGCAATCGCCTTCAGCACAGTGGCCTCATCTGTCCTCAAGACATGTGTGTCATCCAGGCAGAGCCACCCACTGCCACGGCTGTCCAAAACATCACTGATGTAGTGGCCTAGGGAACAAGGGAAACAAAATAGAGTGTACATTTAGCTTTCATAATTGTGTGTGCGTGCCTGCATACCTGCGTGCCTGCATACCTGCATGCCTGCATACCTGTATACATGTTGTCTCCCAGATGTGAGATCACACTTGACAATTTGTAGATATTGTCTGGCTGGTGTCTCTGTAAGGAAACACATTTAATAATAGGATTGTTGTTTTGTCTACAGGATAGGGGTGCCTTCTATAACTGCCTTATCTTGATCCGTCCACTATCTCAACTATCTCAACTGGATCTAATTATCTGTTATCTGTTCTATTTCTCTCTCTCTCTCTCTCTCTCTCTCTCTCTCTCTCTCTCTCTCTCTCTCTCTCTCTCTCTCTCTCTCCTCACCACAGCGGCTGCCTGCTGCTTTTCCTCACTGTCAGCTGGTTTCTCTAGCTGGTCAGAGGAATTTGAAGCTGGTGGGGGTATATCAAATATAGTGTAAATACAAACCAGAAAGTGAAGTGGAAACCTATCAACAAATATACTCTTAACTTCAGCTTCCGACTTGCTTTCCTCAACAGTCCTGTTTCATGAGAGGGTATTGTGCATGATGTCAGTAACACAATGTCCTACCTGGTCTATCAAGGGTGCCTTTCGGGGAGTTTGCAGGTTTGTTGTCCATGTTGTTTTTCCCCAGGGAGCTTGCCCTGTGTAAATTGATGGCATTGAAAATAAATATCTAGTGTGTGAAAATCATGGTGTGTGTTGGCTACTCAATGTGCAATGTCCCAAAACAGAGTGTAAACCAACCTGGCTCCATACTGGACATGGGCTGTCTTCCCACATACGGCTGGGAGGGTTATTTCTGCAGGGATGGACATGGGATCATCCACCTTCTTTGGCTCCCAGTCGCCTGCAGTAAATCGCTTGATATGAAGCATTAGGACCCTGCTCAGAGACAGACAGGCAGGCAGGCATTCACAAAGACAGACAGACAGACGGACGGACGGGCGGGCGGACGGACGGGCGGGCGGGCAGGCGGGCGGGCGGGCGGGCGGGCGGGCGGGCGGGCGGACGGACGGGCGGACGGACGGACGGACGACCAGGTAGGCATTCACACAGACAAAGGAATCAGTCTTGTACTCAATTCAATAACCCAGTTTGGTGAGTTAGATCAGGACTGTCAATTGTAATCTGAGATGATGATGGGGGGACTCACCGGGGCAGCGTGAGGAAGTGCATAGTCACAGATGCCATGCTGCCTGAGCACACCCTGCATGCACACTCTAACGCAGATGGCTAGGTGACAAAGAATAGCAATACAATTATGAACATTATGACATTAATGATAGTGTTCCTTGACATACTAACTCTTGGTTTAAGCTAAGTGCTGACCTTAAAGTAGAGGTCCAGGCTGTGTGGCAGGTAATGGCTCAGGCTCAGGGACAAGTGATTGTAATCCTCCTGACCATACACTATAACTCCACAGCTTCAGAAGTACGGAGAGAAATGCATCAGCTATCCAACACAAACCTTTTGATCCTCTACACACTATCTTAATGCTTTACCTCTGTATCCTGCATATTATGCTGACATTAAACCTCCTCACAAATGTGATGATGACATCAAGGTACACCGTATACAAATGACAGCTGTTACCTGGTGCAGGTACGGGAAGTCTTCAGCTTGAATTCTAACTGCTTCACGGGGCAGGTGTATGGCTCTGGTGAGCCCTTTAATGCCATACCCTCCTCCTTCAGCTGAAAGAGGAGGAGCAACACACATTCATGGGCATCCTAAGAGAAGAATGGGAAAGAAGCAGAAAATACATCAACAACTACAACTGAAACAGAGCTGAGGAAAAACACTGTCACGTGTCCCAGGTTTATTGTTAAGTGAGTCTTTTAGCAAATAATATCTTACCTGTTCATTGTCGTCCTCATAGTCCTCATTGACAACGGAAAGACAGCGCTTGACTGTTTGAAGGATTTTCTTATTTTCCTTGTTCTTAGCATTAACAGTGCCTCCAGAAAGCCTGGCCTGATGTAACTCGGCAAAGCAGCTGTGGAGGGAGACAAAGAGCATGCATTCAGGTTTCACTCTCTCACCTTGGCCACAGATTAGCTCTGTGCTTCTACTTTAACTTCTGATCAAATATGATTCAACTGATTCCTGACTGTGACAGGAAATCATCTCTGGTGTTAATCAGAAGCTAAGTTGGGTGTGGTTTTATCTTAAAAATCATATGAGACACTAAGAGTGTACGAAGGACAATATATATCCATTCATCCATCCATCCATCCATACATACATAGATAGATAGATAGATACATACAAACATACATACATACATACATACATAAAAACATACATACATACATACATACATACATACATACATACATACATACATACATACATACATACATACATACATACATACAGAGAGATAGATAGATAGATAGATAGATAGATAGATAGATAGATAGATAGATAGATAGATATATAGATAGATAGATAGATAGATAGATGGATGGATACATACAAACATACAAACATACATACATACATACATACATAAAAACATACATACATACATACATACATACATACATACATACATACATACATACATACATACATACATACATACATACATACATACATACATACATACATACAGAGAGATAGATAGATAGATAGATAGATAGATAGATGATAGATAGATAGATAGATAGATAGATAGATAGATAGATAGATAGATGGATGGATACATACAAACATACATACATACATACATACATACATACCACAGGAGGTTGATGGCACCTTAATTGGGGAGGAAGGGTTCGTGGTAATGGCTGGAGCGGAATCAGTGGAATGCTATCAAATACATCAAACATATGGTTTCCATGTGTTTGATGCCATTCCATTTGCTCCATTTCAGACATCATTACGAGCCGTCCTCCCCTCAGCAGCCTCCACTGACACATACATTGAGGCGGAACTTGTGTACTGTAACTATAAGCGTCTAGGTGTTTGGGTCAGTGTGTGTACAGGTGGGACAGGAGGGTGAGAGCGAGGCTGTATACCATAGCAGTTTAGAGGAGGGGGAGGAACTCCAGATATTCTGCTGTCTCAGGATGTCTCTGCAAAATGCTGGCAGCCCCAGCAGGCACTGCAGAGCAGAGTTCATGAAGCAGGTGTTGCCAATATTAGGCAACCTGTGGGAAAGAAGCCATCAGTTACACACTAATATCTGAACTGTGGACCAAAGGTAAACTAATGAATGGATTTGTAATGGATTTGTATTTAAAACAAAAAGCAGAGCTCAGAGATAAGAGGAGGTGTATGTGTGTGTGTGTAGATGTGTGTGTGTTTACCCGAGGAGCTTGGTGTTGTCTTCGCCCCCGCCTGTGCAGCTCTGCTCCCCCAGCTGGGTGCTACTCTTGCTGAACAGGTTGGGAAGGCGAGCCATTGCTTCCCGAGACCTGACCAATGGCCTGGAGGAAGAGAGACAGGGTAGAGGCCTCAGTAGCAGTAGCTCAACACCAATCGGTCTGTTTGAACACTGTTTTAATGTACAGGCATACAGATATTCCTTACCATGTCATGGTGTGAGTGACCACTCTTATGTAGAGTTGAGTGAGATGAAGGTGGCTATTGTCTACAGTACTTACCTCTCCAAGGAGACAGAGGAAGCCTTCAGGTCAATGGAGGCCTCTGCAGAGAGAGACCGAGAGACGGAGAGCGGTAAGAGAGAAGCTTTGTCAAAGATGATTTGAGACAAGTAGCACCAAAAAATGGCACCCGTTTACAGACCTGCGATGCCAGCAAATAGGGGTACCATTCTCTTTGTCTGTGGAACAACTGCTCCCACCTCTTTGACCTCAGAGCTCATAAGATCTCTGTAAAGACACACAGACATATGCATTAGGTTAGCTATATTATATTGGCTTTTTCATTTCAATGTAATGGTGTTGGTTGGCATGAATTGTGATATCAGGCTGCAGTACCTGGCAGTCTCACTGTCTTTGTTGGTCTCTCCATGCTGGTCCAGGGGGTTTGGAGAGGAGGACTGGGGGGCAGGGGAGGAGACGTGGGTTGTGGAGGAAGGGTAGGCAGGACTGGGGGGAGTTCCAGAGGAGGATAACTGAGTTGAGACTGCCAGGGAAACAGAAGAAGCACTAAAAGGGGAGGAGGTCTGTGATCCTTCCACTGAAGAAGAAGAAGAAGAAGAGAGAGATGACATGTGGAGAGAGGAGAGGGAAGAGAGGCCGAAGATCTTGGAGAGAGTTGGAGGGGATCTGGCAGGGGATCCAGGGGGTGAGGGGGATGGAGTGCCGATTGGTGTTCGGCCAGACAAGGGGTCGAGGGGCGTCAGAGATGTTGTAGACGGTTTCAAATGGAAAGAAGAGACAAAGGAAGAATCAAGTTGGTGGTGATCCTTTACGTTCTTCTTCTCCCGGTTTTTCCAAACTGACTCAGTTACCATGCTGGCATCCAATGACGTCAGTTTGGGTGGGATTGGGAACGGCGATGGACAGCGGCTCCCAATCCCGAGGCGAACTCTGCACTTCTTTTTCTGTTTGGAGAAACATTATATATGTTATATTTGAACTAGCAGCAAATGTCACACCCAAACCACATGATCTGACCATAAAATAAAGAACTCGTCGCCCAATCATATTGAATTCTGTATCATAGGCTAACAAATAGCAAAAATACATGTTTATAAAAATAAAACCATTGTAACCATACAGTTATACCCTCTGTCCCAAATCCTGCCATTTGGCACAAATAAATAGACAATGAAACAACTATTAATAGCTGAAAAGAATAGAATATACTCTAAATTGTAACAGAGTTAGACAAATTCTAGCCCAGAATTGACACATACCTTTTTACAGCAACACAAACATCCCATTTCAGTGTATTTGTAGACTGTGCCTTATTTTACAGAACATCAAAATATGTTGCCCATTTCACATTGTGATGTCATAAACCAAATTATGATGCGCCTGTCTACGTGTTACCAGCATAAATGGTAAACAAATCACACACACCAAAATGTTGAAAAATAATTTACAAAATTAATTGATTGTGTATTCAGAGTTATTCCTATTTCATAAAATATACAAAATAACTAGGTTCTTGCCAATACACCTGTTTTCTATTGAGAAAACATTGGGTTATCTTTCTCCCACGCTCCCTGGGCCACTGACGCGTGATTGTATGGGATATGGGAAGAAGCTAGGACATTCGAAGTAACATTACTGTCTAGCAGAATCAAAACAACTTTTATTGGTCAAATGGCCTACATTCACACATTCACAGAATTTGACTCGATGAATTGGTGCTGCCATTAATAGACAAACGTAAAGACACATTTACAGCCTATACAATATACAGTAAACATAAAACATATTTATTAGCTTCTATCTTCTTAAGATACTTTAGAGTAACATTTTATTATTGTCACGTTCTGACCTTAGTTCCTTTGTTTTGTCTTTTGTTTTAGTATGGTCAGGGCGTGAGTTGGGTGGGTTGTCTATGTTAGTTTTTCTATGATTTTCTATTTCTGTATTTGGCCTGATATTGTTCTCAATCAGAGGCAGCTGTCAATTGTTGTCCCTGATTGAGAACCATATTTAGGTAGCCTGTTTTCCTTTGTGTTTTGTGGGTGGTTATTTTCAGTCTAATATCCAACCTTTCTGACCGACAAGCTGTCTTCATCAGCGTATACTGTTAGGAGCACCTTAACACAGATGGATCTATTAATCTCTGACCGTACCTCATTGAAAAGGTGCCACTCTGCCTAGTGACTGTAAACTAAACAAAAATACTAACGTTAGTACATTTGTTGTATATTTGCTGTTCTGTAAACCCAGTTGGTCACTACCACACCAGTCACAACTGTCAACAGATCATGACATAAATGCAAGCATAATTTGTTCTCGCAGAGTAGATTGTAGATCCTACTACCACCAGGGAACAATCCATTATTCAGCCCTACCATAAAAAGTACCCTTATCTCTCTCTCACTTTCCCCTCTCTCCTTCATTCCCTGTTTTCCTCTCTCCACCTCTCTCTTCCCCCTCTCCTCCCCCAGGTGGACACCCTGACCCTGGAGCTTGTGGCAGAGCGCAGCATGGCCCAGAAGAGTGAGAATGCGCGCCAGCAGCTGGAGAGGCAGAACAAGGACTTGCGAGCCAAGCTGGGCGAGCTGGAGGGTTCCGGGAGCCCCCCCCACACACACACAAACAGTTGTGTATATTGGCCAAATTGATGGTCCTCGTTACTAATACCTCTCCTGGCCCCCTCTGTCCCCTGCAGGCGTGGAGGCCCCATCAGTTTCTCCTCCAGCCGCTCGGGCAGGCGTCAGCTGCAGGTGGAGGGGACATCGCTCGACCTCCTATCCGACGATGAGGTGGAAAACAAGACCACGGACGCCAATGCCAACGAGACGCCAGCAGCTCCCCAACCAGGTAGACGCGCTCCCTACAGCCCACACGCAGCATGGCCTCCGCCCCCACAAACCTTACCCCTGTCCTCCTAACCCCAGACACCAGCAGTGGACCCCACTACTCTGCCTTACCCCTCTATGGCAAGCTGCAGGACCAAGCAAATCCATCACCTCCTCCATATGAATATACCGCACATCATGCCTTGGATTCGTTTTTAATATCAATTGCAGATAAAAGTGCATTTAAATTGAAAAGGCGTCTGAGTGTGCATAGGCACTCGAAAACAAATAGCAGGAGTTTACCATAATTATGTTAAGCTACTTCCCTGGAACAGCCATTAGAATCAAACAGCCCTCTAGCTAGAATTAACCACTGTCATTTCAGCTGGTTTACTGGCACACAGGTGGACGACTGCACACAAGTCGGTAAAAACATGTGTCTTTCATGATTGTACAGTATTGGACCAGGATATGTAAAACAAAGCACAGCATAAGCGAGGGAATTATTTTTAAATGGTAGCCTAAATGACGATCACACCAAATTTTTTTCATCAAAAACACCACTGTCATAGAGATACTGCAATCCACTTAGTTTAGTATAAAAATAACTATGTGACTAACTCTTTGGTAGCAGGTTTGTAGTGAATTAGATTGTACCACGCCATGTTGCCTCAGCATTCCCCCTATATATATGACCAGCAAAAGACCCTGTTAACTTGACCAATATAACCTTGTCCAATAACCCACCATTTTATATTTGACATATCAATCTACTTTAAGTGGTGTACGATAATGTGTGGAATTAGGTTTGTCAGACTTGGAGCAAAGGCCCTTTTTTTTAGAAAGACAGCCCAAATGTGTGCTTGACATACTATAATATTGCTATGTATAATTCTGGCTATTCAGTTATGTTTTCTGTACCATGTACAAAATACTTAACTCAAAAAGGTCTCTTTGACATCTCGTGTCACCTTAATTTCAATGCATTTCAAATGGCTGAATAATATTAGCATGATTTACAGAAGGGTAATTCATGTTTTATTGAAGTTTTATTGAGTGTTAGAGCGTTGGTTTTAATTCAGTGGTTCAGGGTAGAGCAATCGATCAATTTGAATATGCACACTTGTTGATGCCTTGATTATTAAATGTTAAACATAAATGACCATTTTGTAAATGACTAATTACATATTTGAGGCCTTTATTATTATGTTAAGCCAGAACAAATTGGGGGAAAAAAGGTTAGCTGTTTCTTTTGAAAGACACTTCTCAATAAAGACATAAGGGGGAAAAAAGTGTATAGTGTTTGAACCAGTTTCATAGCTTTAGTGTCATATTATACCATAAGCACCTCTCCCATCGTGTTGGTGTGAACCAGTGTTATAACAGAATGATTTATGGAGCCTTCTGTCTGCCAGGCAGAAAGTAGAATTTCATTTGGTTCAAAGGTTTAACATCCTGGAGGTTGTTATTATTAGTGGACTGGCTGTTGACGACCAGGTATTCATTATCTCCTTTTATTTCTTGTATTTCTAGACTGTTTTTGTTGTTGTTGTTAAAGACCAATAAACATATCCATTCTAGAAAAATATTTTTTTTCTTCTATATTTCTTGTGCAACACATTGATGTCCTCTTAGTCTTTCCCACAGTAGTTGTGGGTCAAGACTGTCTCCAAACTGATATGTGATGTATGGTCTATGTTACATTGCAATTCATTGTTCCCTTACTTCATTGTATTTGTGGTTACATTAAAACCCAGAGGGAGTGCTGTAGGAATAAGTGCTTAGACATAGAGACAGATATGACACTATTGAGCAAAGACAAGTATACATTAGACCACAAGAGGAAGAGAACACACTTAGAGTACATTTGCCATTCTGGTAAAAACAGGAAACTAAGAAATAACAGACATACTGGCCAAAGCCATAAAATGCATAAATGTTTAGGGTAAAATGCATTGTCTATTGTATAGGACAGGAAACCAAAGCAAGGCCACGAGTGCATAGGACAGCTGAACAAACCAAGGTCAGAGGAACACACAAAGGAGGGTGTCAGCCAAATGACCAACTAAGGGAATATAGACATAGTACATATATTATTCTTAGGACAAGAAAGTGTCCTGCCACCATTGTAATCTAATCAAGAGAGGATACAGGCGTTATTGGACATAAACAAATAGGAAGCCTGAACTGAAAGAAAATGGTGGCAGATGACCTGAGGGAAGTAACTTCATCAACATATGGAATGACTCATATGCTGTGTATGTATAAATACCAGAGCCAGTGTATGTGTGCATGTGTAGGGTCTAAGTGAATAAGGGCTGGGAACCTATTCAGGCGTTTAGCGGAGGGGGCTTGCACTCGTTCTGGTCGGACCGTCTGGGTTGATTGCGAGAGTTGTTCCGTCTGATTCTGCTTGGCCGGGCTCGACTGTCTCAGGATCTGTTTTGGGATGTGCGTAAACACAGCCCAATCAACCTGAGCGGGCGACTTGTGTGTGATTCGGACTGCCCCTCTCATTGAGCCATTCATTTGAGGACCTTGTGTGGGCCTTGTGTGGGCTAGTTAGAAAAATCCACCAATACTGCACTTTAAAAGAGATTAGAAAAGGGGTCTGCTTGGGTGGTGCATTCACGGTTAACTTCTTCGATATAGCGCTCTTTTAATTTTTGGATGAAAAACGTTCCCGTTTTAAACAAGATATTTTGTCACGAAAAGATGCTCGACTATGCATATAATTGACAGCTTTGGAAAGAAAACACTCTGACGTTTCCAAAACTGCAAAGATATTGTCTGTGAGTGCCACAGAACTGATGTTTCAGGCGAAACCCAGATAAAAATCCAATCAGGAAGTGCCGCATTTTTTTAAACCGCCTCATGGCAATGACTCCTTATATGGCTGTGAAGGAGCTACTAGTCAGCTTACGTTTTCCACGTTTTCCCCAAGGTGTCTACAGCATTGTGACGTATTTGTAGGCATATCATTGGAAGATTGACCATAAGAGACTGCATCTACCAGGTGGTCGCTTGGTGTCCTCCATTGCAATTATTGCATAATCTCCAGCTGCAGTATTTTTCCGTTTGTTTCTGATGAGAAGCCAGCTGCCACCACTGATAGATTATCGAATAGATATGTAAAAAACACCTTGAGGATTGATTCTAAACAACGTTTGCCATGTTTCTGTCGATATTATGGAGCTAATTTGGAAAAAAGTTTGGCGTTGTAAGTGACTGTATTTTCCGGTATTTTTCTTACCAAACGTGATGAACAAAACGGAGCTATTTCGTCTACACAAATAATGTTTTTGGAAAAACTGAACATTTGCTATCTAACTGAGAGTCTCCTCATTGAAAACATCTGAAGTTCTTCAAAGGTAAATTATTTTATTTGAATGCTTTTCTTGTTTTTGTGAAAATGTTGCATGCTGAATGGCAGGCTTAATGGTATGCTAGGCTATCAATACTCTTACACAAATGCTTGTTTAGCTATGGTTCAAAAGCATATTTTGAAAATCTGAGATGACAGTGTTGTTAACAAAAGGCTAAGCTTGAGAGTTAATATATTTATTTCATTTCATTTGCGATTTTCATGAATAGTTAACGTTGCGTTATGCTAATGAGCTTGCGGGGATAATTACACTCCTGGATACAGGTTTTTTTCGTAGCCAAAAGTGATGAACAAAACGGAGCGATTTGTCCTACACAAATAATATTTTTGGAAAAACTGAACATTTGCTATCTAACTGAGAGTCTCCTCATTGAAAACATCTGAAGTTCTTCAAAGGTAAATGATTTTATTTGAATTCTTTTCTTGTTTTTGTGAAAATGTTGCATGCTGAATGCTAGGCTTAATGGTATGCTAGGCTATCAATACTCTTACACAAATGCTTGTTTAGCTATTGTTCAAAAGCATATTTTGAAAATCTGAGATGACAGTGTTGTTAACAAAAGGCTAAGCTTGAGAGCTAATATATTTATTTCATTTCATTTGCGATGTTCATGAATAGTTAACATTGCGTTATGGTAATGAGCTTGAGGCTATAAATAGGATCCCGGATCCGGGTTTGCTCGTCGCAACAGGTTAAAAGACCATTGTAAAAAATACAACAAGTGTTCAAAAGAGGTATTAAAAGGGGCACAGATAGTATATAATGGGTGCAAAGTAGGAAGAAAGAATATACAGATAAGCAAAAACTATGCTACGTGGTTCAAATAAATCTAGGCGGTCTAGAATAAATAGTAACAATATCTGAAAAACACCACAATAGAAGTCTAGAACACATATTAAAATGATCACGATCACTATAATGAAATAGGAGGGGCTTGCCTCACTGACAGGGAATTAGGATTTAAGCAATAAGGAAAATAAATAAAAATAGAAAGAAAAGATATTAGATCAAATCTTAACATTGAGTAGAACTGAAATAACAGAAATAAACAAGTGGATAAAATGAATAGAACACCAGCAGAGATCTTAGGGGCAAGACACCCCCTGAGCAAAGAAGTAATAAAAAAGCCTTCTATAAAATGGGAGAAACGCACAAGAAAACTAAACACCAAATGGCCAGCAGTGGGAGCGTTGGATGTCACTGTGTGTGAGGAAATGGAGACACTGATAAAGAACCATAAACCCAATGACAAGAAACAGAAAAGGAAAAGGAAACGGGAAAGAGAAAATGAAATACTAAGAATGTTCAAAGCAGAAGGAACAGGTCTGTTAAAAAGCATGAAGGCAGCAAGAGAAATGCTGAAGAATGATGACGAAGCAACGAAGGGAAAAGAAGAGTGGGTGACCTTATTCCGATGGGCAATTTCCAATGATAACTGGACACATGGAAATAAGAGGTGAGGTAGAAGTGACTGAAGAAGGAGAAGAGGCTGTCACGCCTGGGGCAACATGTGCACCCTCTCACTCAACAGACGGAGATGAGAAAAGGACTGTGAAAAACTCAAGAACAGAAGGAGGTTTCAATTGTTATGAAGGCTTGAAAAAAAACCTGGCCGCAATGGAAACAGTAAAAAATGTAAAGAAGATAACAGAGCCGCTAACAAAAGAAAGAATAGAAGCAAAAGAAAGAAAGGAAGAATACATTAGAAAAGGCTTGGAAATATTAGCAGATTACCAAGCAGAACAGAGTCTTAGTGATTCAGGAGGAGAAGAGGAATGTGAAGGACTGGAATTAGAACTAGGAAAGGAGGAAGGCAACAGCGAGAGGATAAAGATCCAGTCTGGGATGCACATGAGGGCATGAGAAGTGAGTCTGCAGAAAACTATCTTGGGGCTCATAGAAAAGGGTCGGAAAAATAACCTGGTTTCTATAAAAAAACCGTTTTCAATCCTAATAAAAGGCACTCAGGGACACTACACACCATGGGCTACACAGGACCTGGATGGGTTGGTTGACCGTCTGCCAAATCTACATTAGAGGGCGGGTAAATGGATCAGAACCTTTGAAGAACATACAGTGGGGAAATTGCTGGCGATGGGTGACATACAGTGCCTTGCGAAAGTATTCGGCCCCCTTGAACTTTGCGACCTTTTGCCACATTTCAGGCTTCAAACATAAAGATATAAAACTGTATTTTTTTGTGAAGAATCAACAACAAGTGGGACACAATCATGAAGTGGAACGACATTTATTGGATATTTCAAACTTTTTTAACAAATCAAAAACTGAAAAATTGGGCGTGCAAAATTATTCAGCCCCTTTACTTTCAGTGCAGCAAACTCTCTCCAGAAGTTCAGTGAGGATCTCTGAATGATCCAATGTTGACCTAAATGACTAATGATGTTAAATACAATCCACCTGTGTGTAATCAAGTCTCCGTATAAATGCACCTGCACTGTGATAGTCTCAGAGGTCCGTTAAAAGCGCAGAGAGCATCATGAAGAACAAGGAACACACCAGGCAGGTCCGAGATACTGTTGTGAAGAAGTTTAAAGCCGGATTTGGATACAAAAAGATTTCCCAAGCTTTAAACATCCCAAGGAGCACTGTGCAAGCAATAATATTGAAATGGAAGGAGTATCAGACCACTGCAAATCTACCAAGACCTGGCCGTCCCTCTAAACTTTCAGCTCATACAAGGAGAAGACTGATCAGAGATGCAGCCAAGAGGCCCATGATCACTCTGGATGAACTGCAGAGATCTACAGCTGAGGTGGGAGACTCTGTCCATAGGACAACAATCAGTCGTATATTGCACAAATCTGGCCTTTATGGAAGAGTGGCAAGAAGAAAGCCATTTCTTAAAGATATCCATAAAAAGTGTCAGTTAAAGTTTGCCACAAGCCACCTGGGAGACACACCAAACATGTGGAAGAAGGTCAGATGAAACCAAAATTGAACTTTTTGGCAACAATTCAAAACGTTATGTTTGGCGTAAAAGCAACACAGCTGAACACACCATCCCCACTGTCAAACATGGTGGTGGCAGCATCATGGTTTGGGCCTGCTTTTCTTCAGCAGGGACAGGGAAGATGGTTAAAATTGATGGGAAGATGGATGGAGCCAAATACAGGACCATTCTGGAAAAAAACCTGATGGAGTCTGCAAAAGACCTGAGACTGGGACGGAGATTTGTCTTCCAACAAGACAATGATCCAAAACATAAAGCAAAATCTACAATGGAATGGTTCAAAAATAAACATATCCAGGTGTTAGAATGGCCAAGTCAAAGTCCAGACCTGAATCCAATCGAGAATCTGTGGAAAGAACTGAAAACTGCTGTTCACAAATGCTCTCCATCCAACCTCACTGAGCTCGAGCTGTTTTGCAAGGAGGAATGGGAAAAAATGTCAGTCTCTCGATGTGCAAAACTGATAGAGACATACCCCAAGCGACTTACAGCTGTAATCGCAGCAAAAGGTGGCGCTACAAAGTATCAACTTAAGGGGGCTGAATAATTTTGCACGCCCAATTTTTCAGTTTTTGATTTGTTAAAAAAGTTTGAAATATCCAATAAATGTCGTTCCACTTCATGATTGTGTCCCACTTGTTGTTGATTCTTCACAAAAAATACAGTTTTATATCTTTATGTTTGAAGCCTGAAATGTGGCAAAAGGTCGCAACGTTCAAGGGGGCTGAATACTTTCGCAAGGCACTGTAACTACTTTCTAGGGTAACGAGCATGCGTACTATGGGAGAGATTATGCAGGACGGTGGCATCGATGGCACAGAAGGGGGAGTGATAAATGATGGACTACTATTCAACAGACACAGACCAGCCATCTGGCGCGCTTTAAGAGCAGCATATCCAACAAAAGTGGATCCCAAAGCACTAAGAGGTGAAGCTATTGGGGCCACAGAAAACCCATCCACTTACCTACACGGACAGCTGAAAAGGTGGAGGATGGAAACAGAACAAGATCCTGAGGGAAACGAACTAATGACAACTATGTTCCGGAGTTCAGTGATAGAAGCCATGCCCCAGCCAGTAAAAAGCAGGCTGGAGGATGTGGTAGGACTTACTTCAAAACCTTACAAAGAATTCTGTGACTATGTGATCCATGCTGTGGAGAAACATAGGAAGGATGAACATAGACAGATAGAACAAGGAAAAGACATTCAGAGAAGACTGACCCAGCTACAGTTGGATGAGTTAACCAACAAAGGGAAGAAGAAAGTCCAGGCCGCTGTAACGACCCCTGTGCCAGAGATGGGAACAATGGCTGCTGTCTCCCCAGGAGAGCCACAGCTGCTCGGCCCTGGACAGGCCCAAATGCCAACCACACCGCCAGTAGTAAATGTGTACACACAGCCCCCGAATTGGATTGGTGGGAAAAAACAACCGAAAAATGGACGGTCTGATCAAGGCAAAGAACCCAGGAGCCCTTGAGGGCCACCTGGTACCTGTTGGGGATGTAATAGAACAGGACACAACAGACAAGACTGCCCTACACACCCATGGCAGGATAGGACTGAAGGAAATAGAAATAGGAGACCACCACCAACAAACAATGCCCCAGAATGGTTGGAATCCAAATGATGGATGGCGGGGCAACCCAAACCAGCCTTCAGGCGCTATGGACCCATGGTCAGGGCCTAGTCAAACATACTAGGGATGCCCAGAGAATCCTAAGGGGGAGGGTCAGTCTCCAATAATAACAACAAGGGCTGACCAAGAACCTATCCTGCAGGTTCAAACAGAGAACAGAGGCACGCCCATGATGATAGATACTGGAGTCACTTACACATGTGTGAGTCCAAACTATGCCTCTCATCTCCCCATGTCTGGTAAATATGCCAAAACAATAGGATTCTCGGGAAATACGCAGTTAATTCCAATGACTGCTCCAGTTCGTTTAAAACTTGTTGGGGATAGGGGGCAGTATTTTCACTTTGGATGAATTGCATGCCCATAGTGAACTGCATCAAACTCTGTCCTAAATTGCTAATATATGCATATTAGTACTAGTATTAGTATATGCATAATAGTATTAGTACTATTACTACTGGATAGAAAACACTCTGAAGTTTCTAAAATTGTTTGAATTATGTCTGTGAGTATAACAGAACTCATAGGGCAGGCAATCTTCCAAACAAGTTTTGAAATTCTGAAAGTTGGGGCAACTTTGACGTCATCGCCCCCTCCTTTCCCAACAAGATATGGATCTGGAAACACTTCATACGCCTTCCACTAGATGTCCTCATTCAGTAGAAAGTGTAATGGAGCATTTGCTGTGAACTTTGACCTAATGGGAGGGAAAATATTCGGTGTCGCAAGAGAATGCCATTTTGCTGTGGCGCATTTCTCTGTGAGTGCTACGGCTGTTCCAATCAGCCCAGATGAAAACGAATGATCCGGTTGGAACGTTATTGGATATATATGATTATAACATCCTGAAGATTGATTCTGTACTTAGTTTGACCAGTTTACTCGACCTGGAATATATATTTTGGAAGTTTTCATGCAAGTTATCTTGGACCAGCAGTCAGTTTTTGGGCACGTGAGCTGAAAGTGATAGCAAATGCTGCTACTTGGACACTAGTATTGGACATTACGGAACAAAACAACGAT
This sequence comes from Oncorhynchus mykiss, assembly GCF_057628025.1. NCBI lineage: Eukaryota > Metazoa > Chordata > Actinopteri > Salmoniformes > Salmonidae > Oncorhynchus > Oncorhynchus mykiss. The sequence continues at coordinate 52,797,054 of NC_143034.1, forward strand.
TTACTGTGGAACTAGGACTCCTTGCACTACATTCTGATGGAAGATCATCAAAGGTAAGGGAATATTTATGTTGTAATTTTGTATTTCTGTTGACTCCAACATGGCGGAGAAATATTGTTACGTCTGAGCGTCGTCTCAGATTATTGCAATGTTAGGCTTTTTCCGTAACGTTTAAAAAAAATCTGACACAGCGGTTGCATTAAGAACCAGTGTATCTTTAATTATATGTAGAACATGTATCTTTAGTCAAAGTTTATGATGAGTATTTCTGTTATCTGGCGTAGTTTTCTATAATTCCTCCTGATATTTTGGAGGAATTTCTGAACATGGCATCAATGTAAACCGAGATTTGTGTATATAAAATGCATATTATCGAACAAAACATAAATGTACTGTGTAACATGTCATATGACTGTCATCTGATAAAGATTTTCAAGAGGTTAGTGATTGATTTTATTTCTAATCCTGCTTTTGTGATTTTATCTTTGGCTGTGTTTTTTCTTTGGTTTGGTGGTGGTCTAACATAAATATATGTTGTGTTTTCGCTGTAAAACATTTAAAAAATCTGACATGATGGGTCGATGAACAAGGTGTTTATCTTTCATTTGAGGTATTGGACTTGTTAATGTGTGGAGGGAGGGGGGGGGGGGGGTGGAGTTCCCTGAGGGGAACGCCTTGCCCCAACAGGTTTTTAACAGTTGATGGTAAATATGTCACAATTCCAATTTTAGTATCAGACCAAACACCAATTAATCTATTGGGAAGGGATGCTCTATGCAAAATGGGCATACAAATAAAATGTTCTCCCGATGGAGTAATAATTGAAAAAACAGGATTACAGTTACCAGTGGTAACTGTAGGAGAGACAGCTAACGTATATTGGCTAGGAGGCATTGAGGCAGATATAACTGTAAGAAAATGGGGTAAATTCATTCAGGCCCAGATATCACTGCACAATGCATTTTGACCCTCACCAGGACCCCTTACTAGAACAACTTTGGGTTATGGGGGCAAATAGAAGGAAAGCACCAATAATGTCTCAGTATGTAATCATTGGAAAGCAGGGAGCCGCAATGGATGTGATGGACGGAGACAGATCTGAATTTGTGCATAAATGGTTCAATGTCTCTGACTCTGTCCCTCACATTACATTGCTGGTAAATCAGGGATTTACATCAAAAGATCTAGGACCGATGATGAAGAAAGCTGGGAAAAAGCGTTGGGATAAAACAGACAATCCATTAATTTTCCATTCCAGAGATAAAGAATTTATTAAAATAGTAACCACTACAATGCTAATTGGTGATCCCAGGGAGGTAGAGGTCAGTGCAGGCCAACAGGTAGTGTTAGGTGAGGGAATAGGACTGATTAGTGAACTCAGAGAAAAAATTGAGAAGATCATACCACCAGAGGTATGGTCTCAACATGAAACAGACGTTGGGTTAGTGAAGTCAGCAAGTCCTGTAAACATCAAAATAAAACCTGATGCTAAACTTCCGTGGAAAGCCCAGTATCCCATGAAGCCTGAGGCTGAAGATGGGATAAGATTGACAATTAGAACTGCAGCGATTAGCTGAGGGAGGACACAAAGTCTCTAAAACAAAACTGCAGTACTGCCAACACCAGGTTGAGTACTTAGGCAGAACGATAGCTCATGGAACTAAAGCAATAGCTCCAGGACAGCTAGAAGGTATTAGCAAAGCACCGTTGCCACAAACGGTAGCTCAAATGATGACCTTTTTGGGAATGACAGGATTTAGCTCTGACTGGATAGAGGAGTATGTAGTCAAGGTGCTGATTCAGCTTATGCACATGGTGTATGCCATTTGTTTGGAGCAGTCTGGAAACAGCAAGGATTTAAAAAGAGTGATGGTACTCCCATCCAGCATCATGCACAAATTGTCAAACTAATGACAGCTTTAATGTATCCTCGGAAACTAGCAATAATCAAGTTTCAAGCACACAAAAAAGGCAATGACTTTGTCATTAGGGGTAATAATGCAGCTGATGGAAGCTGCCAAAAAAGCATTTAGATGCATTGACCCAATTCTCATTGCACCATTGATGGACATAGTTGCCATTGCACCTATTACATCTCCGGCTGAGTTAATTCAAATTCAGTCTCGTGCTGGAATAACTGAGCAAAATACCTGGCTACAGAGGGGGGCCTCTGTAGATAGACATGGGATATGGAGAACACATGATGGTGCCATACTAGCCACCACCACTCTACTAACGTTACTTATTAATGATGCACATGATATTGATCATTGTGCAAGGGGGGACGTGATAAGAAAAATCAAAAAACAAGGTTTTTGGTCAGCGTATTTACAAGCAACAGTAGATGAGATCTTGTCAAAATGTGAAATATGTGCAAAAAACAACATACGTAAAGGTATAACCACGCCCATAGGTCACATACCGGTTCCAGAAGGCCCGTTTAGACACATTGTAATGGACTATGTAGACATGATAAAACCTATACGAGGCAAAAGGTACATGTTAGTTATCATAGACAGGTTCAGCAGATGGGTAGAAGCATTACCATCGGATGATCAAGGGTCAGGAACAGTGATAAAATTCTTATCAACAGAAGTAATACCCAGATTTTGGATTCCGTCCAAAATTAGCTCATCCCTAATCACAAGGTATGGTTGAGAGAGTTAACGGAACGCTGAAAAATAGGATAACAAAGATTTGTAAGTCTACAGGGCTTAATTGGGTGGATGCTTTACCGCTTGCACTAATGAGTTGCCGCATGGAAACTAACAGAAACACACATTTATCACTGCATGAACTGCTTACGGGTCGACCCATGCCTATACCAATGTTAGGAGGACTGTATAAAGCTCCCTCCTTAGACATATTGCAAAGTGAATTAAAATCATATGTGCAGCACCTAACCAAGACACACAAAGCCATATATTCACAGGAGAAAAAGACGGTGCCTGAGCCGGGACTGGAAGGACCTCTCCCAGTGATACCAGGAGATCTAGTCTACGTTTGAGTGTTCCGGAGGAAGTGGGATCAACCGAGGAGAGAAGGACCCTACGAGGTGGTTGCAGCAACAAACACGGTCGTCCAAGTGAAAGGAAGCAAGACGTGGTACCATCTGAATCACTGCACCCGAGTCCCAACAGAAAGGAGGACACAACCATATAGATATGAGGACACATAGGATGCTGATCCACCAGGCAGGAGCCCGGAAGGAGCAGGAACAGCGAAAGCAATCGAGATGCCAGGGAGGAGCCAAGAGAACAGCAGACCAAGTGAAAGCCAAAACACGACAGGTGCATCGCCTAAGGCACCCAGAAGAAGACAAAGGAAAGACAACACTGGAGAGAGAACCTGCAAACAACCAGAATTCTCTCCTGTGGGGCCAGAGAGTCCAGGGATGGGAGGGAGTAACATGCCTGCCGCTCTTGATGACATACCTGTTGTTGCAGACCTCTTTGACAGAAGCCCTCCACAGTGGGACCCCGAAGTACCACCTGCAGAATGGGAACATCTCTTCCCTGAAATTGATACCCTTCCAGATGGAAGCCCAGTCCGGCCTGAGGAAGGAGCCTCAGGGGAAGAAAGAGGAAGAAAAGCCTCACGAGAAACAGAAGGAGAGACCCCACAAAGAGGAGAAAAAGTCCCGCAAGCTGAAGAAAAGGGGGATTTCCCCACAATTGACTTTTCAACTCTTGAATGGTCCTCTTAACAGACAATTGAAGTTAGAACGACAGAAGAACAAAGACGTTGACATAGCAAAAGTAATAGTGAACACTAGTACAGAAACAACAGACTCACACACAATCAAGAAGTATGGTGGAAGCAGGAAGAGAAGAGAGGAACCAGCCGAACAATCCAAAAAGACTGACAAGGTTAGAATCTCTGTTCCACCTCAACACATAACTGAAACAGGAGAACAGAAGACAATCTCGATCAAAAGGATCAAACCTCTACCTGAGATCGCATTCTGTGGATGGACACATCATCAAACGAAGGGAGAAGTAATTTGGGACCCAAAAGGATGTGACCTGACGTTAACCAAAGAAGTAGACGAGTGGGTGCTCACCATGAATCAGATTGAACCAGTTGAAAGTGAAGAATTAATAGTTGAAATAATGAGAACAAGATTGACCAAAGGGAGTAGCACCTCAGTCATTAGAATTTGTCCTACGCCAATACCTAAACAGGAAGAGCCTGTGGTAGCTAGAACGACAACAACAGTGGAAGCTGCTGCAAGAACTACAGTAGTTACCACCAAGGTACCATCCATTGATATTAACAAGCAGTCCACTGTACCCCCAACGAAACCCGAGACATCAGAACCAGAAGGGTTTTTTACTGACATTTGGAACTTTCTGATAAACACTAACAATCTGCCTCGAGAAAAGGACAATGTGACTCCAACTGATGCTTTAACCCCAGAACTATACAAGGACAACTCATTGAAGAAATTAGTGGGAAATGAATGGTATGAATGGGCTCAATATACAGCAATAAAATTAGAACTGACAAATTGCTTACTATGTGCACCTTCTCCGCTGTCAGAATTAGTGGTGGTACCAAGTCCTTATGATTATAGGGACTGTGCTGATTTTAATAAGAACTTTTGTCATTTGCGTAGACCAGAAAGGCCTTATTGCCCAGCTGAATGTTTGTCATATTTGGGTAATCCATATTATCATCAATATTACAACCAAACTGGCTGGGGAAAGTGGTGTAAAGAATTGGATATAAGGGTGGGAGTACGGAAGCTAGAGGTCCCATATAAATATCGGATAGATTATCAACAAACATATGAATGTTTTAACAGCACAATAGGACAGAATGAGATGGGGAAGTTTAAAGGTAAATGTGAGATCACATGGCACTTAACTAAGGATACCACATGGAATGCAGACACTCCAAGAAGGGCTACTTATCAAGCAGCTGGAAGTTGGGTGGGAAAAGTAGTCCTTCATGATAATTGTCAAAATCAAACTCTAGCACTGCCATTGATTGCACCGTATGAAGAACAGACCAAGGTAGTTGCAGATTTCTTCTGGATATGTGGGGGAAGAGATTAAGGACAACATTGCCAAAGGGATGGACAGGCCTCTGCGGAAGAGTTAGGTTGATTCAACAGATAACTATCATTGAATGGGATCCTAGTGATGCTAGGCAACAAAATACTAAAAATAGAGTAAAAAGAGTATAAGTCTGACCCCAAGGTCTATTTGGATGCAATAGGCCAACCTAGAGGTGTTCCTAACGAGTACAAAGCAAGAGATGAGATTAAATCAGATTTGAATCAATATTTTTGTGGATAACACCTAATAAGAATTTAGGATTCATTATATTTACTATAACCAACAGAGATTCATTAACTATACTGACTCGGCTCTAACTGCGTTGGGGGAACAGGTACAGGCTACCAGTAAAATGACATGGCAGAATAGACAGGCTCTCAATTGGCTCTTAGCGGAGAAGGAGGGAGTTTGTGTCATGTTTGGAGATGACTGTTGCACCTTTATTCCCAATAACACTGCACCTAATGGATCCTTTGCTATTGCTATGGCCAAACGTAAAGGATTACGAGCAGAAGTAAAGGCTAATGCCGGGTTTGACTCTCATGTTTGGGATTGGTTAGACCTAGCATTAGGAAAGGGGGGAGCTATGTTTGCTAGGATGGCCATCATGCTGGGAGGAGGGTTATTGGCTCTGGGTATTGTATTTTGTTGTGTTTTACCCTTGGTAAAGTCTCTTGTGGTTCAGACAACAGTGAAACAGATGTCTGTAAGGAGAGCTGACCCTCCTGTGGTAATTAATCCTGTACCTGGAAGCCCTGGCCATTATACCAATAAGTATGGAAAGCCTTGCAATGCGGTCGGAGGACCTCTTGACTGCCCCTTTGGTAATCCAAACTGTCTCTATGGAGTGATTCGGGGAGGTGGTTATGCGCGCCACGATTTCTGTACGGATGGCTTGCCTGTAAATGTTAAAATACATATCCACAAAAAATGTCATTTGTGTCACCATTGCAAGTGGTGCACAAAAACTCATTAAGATGGTCATGTCCATTACCCAGAACCTTTTTTCTGTGCTAAGTGTCAAAGAGGGGATTGTCGTATCTGTAAGGATGAGGACTGTGCTCCTATGTAATGGTTTTTAGTATATCTGTTTAGCCTAATGCTTTATGTTTTTTTTTATGTTTGTTTGTATATTTTCTTTTAATTAAAGTTAGTTTTGCCTTCTAAAAATAGGAGAATTTTAAAACATGTTAGGCAACAGAAGGAATTCCGGTTACGAGTGTCTACGGACCATGTCCTTAATCTTCTAACAAGGGTTGATATCAGTGATATTACTTTGATAGAGAGGTGTCTGCAAGGGAGGTGGTTGATTATAAGTGTTTAATCTGTAACTGGCTAGATCTTTTACTCCTATCTATACTATCAATTGGAGATGTTTGGTCTAACTGTTTTTTGTACTGTTTTTATGTCCCAAATTGGATCTTTTACTCCTATCTGTATTAACGTTTGGAGATGTTTGGTCCAGTTAACATATATGCTTTATTAACATTTGATAATATTTTTGTCCATCTTTTGTATATTGATTTCCTTTAAGTATAATGTGTGGGGCTAATTAGCCCCAGAGGAGGGATTTGTAGGAGTAAGTGCTAAGACATAGAGACAGATATGACATTATTGAGCAAAGACAAGTATACATTAGACCACAAGAGGAAGAGAACACACTTAGAGTACATTTGCCATTCTGGTAAAAACAGAAAACTAAGAAATAACAGACATAATGGCCAAAGCCATAAAATGCATAAATGTTTAGGGTAAAATGCATTGTCTATTGTATAGGACAGGAAACCAAAGCAAGGCCACGAGTGCATAGGACAGCTGAACAAACCAAGGTCAGAGGAACACACAAAGGAGGGTGTCAGCCAAATGACCAACTGAGGGAATATAGACATAGTACATATATTATTCTTAGGAAAAGAAAGTGTCCTGCCACCATTGTAATCTAATCAAGAGCGGATACAGGCGTTATTGGGCATGAACAAATAGAAAGCCTGAACTGAAAGAAAATGGTGGCAGATGACCTGAGGGAAGTACCTTCATAAACATATGGAATGGACTCATATGCTGTGTGTGTATAAATACAAGAGCCAGTGCTCTGGAAAAGTGGGTGTTCCACAGACCATCTTGGCTTCTGATATACTTGTAAAAGAAAAGCCAATATTGAATTCACAAGTTCTTGTAAGTGTTATATTTTGAAACGATCCTCCACGACAGTGCGTAGATAGACTGTGCACAGACACACAATATTGTTGTAATATTAACTTTATCCACTTTTTACCCAACATGAATGAATGATAGAGATTGCGTCTTATACAGTGCATTCAGAACGTATTCACACCCCTTGACTTTTTCCACATTTTGTTACGTTACAGCCTTATTCAAAATGGATATAAAAAATCATCAATCTACACACAATACCCCATAATGACAAAGTGAAGACAGGTTTTTAGACATTGTAGCAAATTTATACAAAATAAAAAACAGAAATACTTGTACATGATTTGGAAAGGCACACACCTGTCTATATAAGGTCCCAGTTCACAGTGCATGTCAGAACAAAAACTAAACCATGAGGTCGAAGGAATTGTCCTCCATCATTCCTAAATGGAAGAAGTTTGGAACCCCAAAGACTCCTAGAGCTGGCCGCCTGGCCAAACTGAGCTATCAGGTGAGAAGAGCTTTGGTCAGGGAGGTGGACAAGAACCTGATGGTCACTCTGACAGAGCTCCAGAGTTCCTCTGTAGAGATTAGAGAAACCTCCAGAAGGACAGGCATCTCTGCAGCACTCCACCAATCAGGTCTTTATGGTAGAGTGGCCAGACGGAAGCCACTTCTCAGTAAAAAGGCACATGACAGCACGCTTGGAGTTTGCCAAAAGCCACCTAAAGACTCTCAGACCATGAGAATCAAGATTCTATGGTCTGATGAAACCAAGATTGAACTCTTTGGCCTGAATGCCAAGCGCCATGTCTGGAGGAAACCTGGCACCATTTCTACGGTGAAGCATGGTGGTGGCAGCATCATGCTGTGGGGATGTTTTTCAGCAGCAGGGACTGGTAGACTAGTCAGAATCGAGGGAAAGAAGAACGACACAAAGTACAGAGAGAAGCTTGATGAAAACCAGCTCCAGAGCGTTCAGGATCTCAGACTGGGGCGAAGGTTCACCTTCCAACAGGACAACGACCCTTAGCACACAGCCAAGACAACGCAGGGGTGGCTTGGGGACAAGTCTCTGAATGTCCTTGAGTGGCCCAGCCAGAGCCCGGACTTGAACCTGATTGAACATCTCTGGAGACCTGAAAATAGCTGTGCAGCGATGCTCCCCATCCAACCCGACAGAGCTTGAGAGGATCTGCAGAGAAGAATGAGAGAAACTCCCCAAATACAGATGTGCTAACCTTATAGCGTCATACCCATTAAGACTCGAGGCTGTAATCGCTGCCAAAGGTCCTTCAACAAAGTACTGAGTAAAGGGTCTGAATACTTATGTAAATGTGATAGTTTAGCTTTTTGTTTTCTTTAAAAATTTGCACAAAAAAAATCGAAAAACCTGTTTTTGCTGTCATTCTGGGGTAGATTGATGAGAAGAAAAAATAAATTAATCCATTTTAGAATAAGGCTGTAACTTAACTAAATGAGGAAAAAGTCAAGGGATCTGAATACTTTCTGAATGCACTGTAGGTACATTTATTCACTACCATGTACAGTAAAAGAACATTAATTGCACTAGGTCGGTGAGATGTTTTATATTTATATAATTGTAAACATACAGTAGATGGCCTAGAGTGGGTAAATGCTTTGTGGTGTAAGCTGTTTATTCTGGTGGTCTAGGGCAGCCTGGTGGTCTAGGGCAGCCTGATGTCCAGGTGGTCTAGTGAACCCTGGTGTTCTGGTGGCCTAGGGCAGCCTGGTGTCCTGGTGGTCTAAGGCAGCCTGGTGGTCTAGGGCACCCTGGTGGTCTAGGGAAGCCTGATGTCTTGGTGGTCTAGGGCAGCCTGATGTCCTGGTGGTCTAGGATAGTCTGATGGTGGTCTAGGGCAGCTTGATGGTGGTGTAGGGCAGCTTGATGGTGGTGTAGGGCAGCTTGATGGTGGTGTAGGGCGGCTTGATGGTGGTCTAGGGCAGCTTGATGGTGGTCTAGGGCAGCTTGATGGTGGTCTAGGGCAGCTTGATGGTGGTCTAGGGCAGCTTGATGGTGGTCTAGGGCAGCTTGATGGTGGTCTAGGGCAGCTTGATGGTGGTCTAGGGCAGCTTGATGGTGGTCTAGGGCAGCTTGATGGTGGCCTAGGGCAGCTTGATGGTGGTGTAGGGCAGCTTGATGGTGGTGTAGGGCAGCTTGATGGTGGAGTAGGGCAGCTTGATGGTGGAGTAGGGTAGACTGATGGTGGTCTAGAGCAGCTTTATGGTATTCTAAGGCAGTTGATGGTGGTGTAGGGCAGCCTAATTCGATTCATCTGATGTTTCTTGGTGTGTGGTAGGTGCTACTCCAGGTGGTCCCTGAGTGCTGTGCCTCTCCCTGAGTTTAATGATGGGTTCTCCTGGTGCTTCTCCTGGTAGTGAGGTGCCTGGTCTCCTTCACCTGCTCCACTACAATGAGAAATGACAGGGAGATCTTACATGTACATACAATGTGTCAGGATCGTCGTAAGAAGTGGTGGCTAGATGATGTTTTAATTAAAGAAAGCACTGAACACTGAATACAAAACAATAAACGAATAACGACCGTGAAGCTGTAATAAGAACTGTGCTGACACAAGCAACTAACATAGACAATCACCCACAAAATGCCCACAGAATATGGCTGCCTAAATATGGTTCCCAATCAGAGACAACGATAGACAGCTGCCTCTAATTGAGAACCAATCTAGGCAACCATAGACGTACAATTTACCTAGAAAGGAAAACAGCCCCATAAACATACAAAAAACCCTAGATAAGACAAAAACACATACATCACCCATGTCACACCCTGACCTAACCAACATGACAAGGAAAACAAAGAATACTAAGGTCAGGGTGTGACACAATGTCTGAAAAATAACACATACAGAGGGATTACAGGTGAAAGGGATAACTCTTAATGCGTGGTCAATGAATCATCTTTCTAGCTTTGGTAAACACTTTTTTTTCTTCTTGATGACTGATTGTCGTCATTGACTCCATTTGTGACATTTTTCTCAAATTTGTGGCCTAGAGCCTTACCTGCAGACATAGAACAGGATGTAGGCAGTCTGTGCAATTGCCTTCAGCACAGTGGCCTCATCTGTCCTCAAGACATGTGCGTCATCCAGGCAGAGCCACCCACTGCCACGGCTGTCCAAAACATCACTGATGTAGTGGCCTAGGGAACAAGGGAAACAAAATAGAGTGTACATTAAGCTTTCATAATTGTGTGTGCGTGCCTGCATACCTGCGTGCCTGCATACCTGCATGCCTGCATACCTGTATACATGTTGTCTCCCAGATGTGAGATCACACTTGACAATTTGTAGATATTGTCTGGCTGGTGTCTCTGCAAGGAAACACATTTAATAATAGGATTGTTATTTTGTCTACAGGATAGGGGTGCCTTCTATAACTGCCTTATCTTGATCCGCCCACTATCTCAACTGGATCTAATTATCTGTTATTTATTTTTCCCTCTCTCTCTCTCCTCACCACAGCGGCTGCCTGCTGCTTTTCCTCACTGTCAGCTGGTTTCTCTAGCTGGTCAGAGGAATTTGAAGCTGGTGGGGGTATATCAAATATAGTGTAAATACAAACCAGAAAGTGAATTGGAAACCTATCAACAAATATACTCTTAACTTCAGCTTCCGACTTGCTTTCCTCAACAGTCCTGTTTCATGAGAGGGTATTATGCATGATGTCAGTAACACAATGTCCTACCTGGTCTATCAAGGGTGCCTTTCGGGGAGTTTGCAGGTGTGTTGTCCATGTTGTTTTTCCCCAGGGAGCTTGCCCTGTGTAAATTGATGGCATTGAAAATAAATATCTAGTATGTGAAAATCATGGTGTGTGTTGGCTACTCAATGTGCAATGTCCCCAAACAGAGTGTAAACCAACCTGGCTCCATACTGGACATGGGCTGTCTTCCCACATACGGCTGGGAGGGTTATTTCTGCAGGGATGGACATGGGATCATCCACCTTCTCTGGCTCCCAGTTGCCTGCAGTAAATCGCTTGATATGAAGCATTAGGACCCTGCTCAGAGACAGGCAGACAGGCAGGCAGGCAGGCGGGCGGGCGGGCGGGCGGGTGGGCGGGCGGATGGACGGACGACCAGGCAGGCATTCACAGACACAGACGACCAGGCAGGCATTCACACAGACAAAGGAATCAGTCTTGTACTCAAATCAATAACCCAGTTTGGTGAGTTAGATCAGGACTGTCAATTGTAATCTGAGATGATGATGGGGGGACTCACCGGGGCAGCGTGAGGAAGTGCCTAGTCACAGATGCCATGCTGCCTGAGCACACCCTGCATGCACACTCTAACGCAGATGGCTAGGTGACAAAGGATAGCAATACAATTATGAACATTATGACATTAATGATAGTGTTCCTTGACATACTAACTATTGGTTTAAGCTAAGCGCTGACCTTAAAGTAGAGGTCCAGGCTGTGTGGCAGGTAATGGCTCAGGCTCAGGGACAAGTGATTGTAATCCTCCTGACCATACACTATAACTCCACAGCTTCAGAAGTACGGAGAGAAATGCATCAGCTATTCAACACAAACCTTTTGATCCCTCTACACACTATCTTAATGCTTTACCTCTGTATCCTGCATGTTATGCTGACATTAAACCTCTTCACAAATGTGATGACGACATCAAGGTACACCGTATACAAATGACAGCTGTTACCTGGTGCAGGTACGGGAAGTCTTCAGCTTGAATTCTAACTGCTTCACGGGGCAGGTGTATGGCTCTGGTGAGCCCTTTAATGCCATACCCTCCTCCTTCAGCTGAAAGAGGAGGAGCAACACACATTCATGGGCATCCTAAGAGAAGAATGGGAAAGAAGCAGAAAATACATCAACAACTACAACTGAAACAGAGCTGAGGAAAAACACTGTCACGTGTCCCAGGTTTATTGTTAAGTGAGTCTTTTAGCAAATAATATCTTACCTGTTCATAGTCTTCCTCATAGTCCTCATTCACAACGGAAAGACAGCGCTTGACTGTTTGAAGGATTTTCTTATTTTCCTTGTTCTTAGCATTAACAGTGCCTCCAGAAAGCCTGGCCTGATGTAACTCGGCAAAGCAGCTGTGGAGGGAGACAAAGAGCATGCATTCAGGTTTCACTCTCTCACCTTGGCCACAGATTAGCTCTGTGCTTCTACTTTAGCCTCTGATCAAATATGATTCAACTGATTCCTGACTGTGACAGGAAATCTTCTCTGGTGTTAATCAGAAGCTGAGTTGGGTGTGGTTTTATCTTAAAAATCATATGAGGCACTAAGAGTGTACGAAGGACAATATCCATCCATCCATCCATCCATACATACATCCATACATACATACATACATACATACATACATACATACATACAGTATACTGAACAAAAATATAAATGCAACACGTGAAGTGTTGGTCCCATGTTTCATGAGCTGAAATAAAAGATCCCATACATTTTCCATACACACAAAAAAGCTTATTTCTGTGCACAGATTTGTTTGCATATCTGTTAGTGAGCATTTATCCTTTGCCAAGATAATCCATCCACCTGACAGGTGGCATATCAAGAAGCTGATTAAGCAGCATGATCATCAAGGGTGCACTTTGTGCTGAGGACAATAAAAGGCCACTCTAAAATGTGCAGTTTTGTTACACAACACAATACCACAGATGTCTCAGGTTTTGAGGGAGTGTGCAAGTGGCATGCTGACAGCAGGAATCTCCACCAGAGCTGTTGCCAGAGAATTGAATGTTCATTTCTATACCATAAGCCATCTCCAACATTGTTTTAGAGAATTTAGCAGTATGTCCAACCGGCCTCCCAACCGTAGACCACGTGTAACCACACAAGCCCAGGACCTCCACATTCAGCTTCTTCACCTGCGGCATCGTCTGAGGGGGTGCTGAGGAGTATTTCTGTCTGTAATAAAGCCCTTTTGTGGGGAAATATCATTCTGATCGGCTGGGCCTAACTCCCCAGTAGGTGGGCCTATGCCCTCCCAGCCCCACCCATGGCTGCACCCTTGCTCAGTCGTGAAATCCATAGATTATGTCCCAATGAATTTATTTCAATAGATTTCCTTATATGAATTGTAACTGAGTAAAATCTTTGAAATTGTTGCATGTTGCATTTATATTTTTGTTGTTTATACATACATAGATAGATAGATAGATAGATACATACATACATACATACATACATAGATACATACATACATAGATACATACATACATACATACATACATACATACATACATACATACATACATACATACATACCACAGGAGGTTGATGGCACCTTAATTGGGGAGGAAGGGTTCGTGGTAATGGCTGGAGCGGAATCAGTGGAATGCTATCAAATACATCAAACATATGGTTTCCATGTGTTTGATGCCATTACATTTGCTCCATTTCAGACATCATTACGAGCCGTCCTCCCCTCAGCAGCCTCCACTGACACATACATTGAGGCGGAACTTGTGTACTGTAACTATAAGCGTCTAGGTGGGTGGGTCAGTGTGTGTACAGGTGGTACAGGAGGGTGAGAGCGAGGCTGTATACCATAGCAGTTTAGAGGAGGGGGAGGAACTCCAGATATTCTGCTGTCTCAGGATGTCTCTGCAAAATGCTGGCAGCCCCAGCAGGCACTGCAGAGCAGAGTTCATGAAGCAGGTGTTGCCTATATTAGGCAACCTGTGGGAAAGAAGCCATCAGTTACACACTAATATCTGAACTGTGGACCAAAGGTAAACTAATGAATGTATTTGTAAGGCATGAACACAAGATAACTCTGAGTACCACACGGAATAATTTAAAACAAAAAGCAGAGCTCCGAGATAAGAGTAGGTGTGTGTATGTGTGTGTGTGTGTGTGTGTGTGTGTGTGTGTGTGTGTGTGTGTGTGTGTGTGTGTGTGTGTGTGTGTGTGTGTTTTACCCGAGGAGCTTGGTGTTGTCTTCACCCTCGTCTGTGCAGCTCTGCTCCCCCAGCTGGGTGCTACTCTTGCTGAACAGGTTGGGGAGGCGAGCAATGGCTTCCCGAGACCTGACCAATGGCCTGGAGGAAGAGAGACAGGGTAGAGGCCTCAGTAGCAGTGGCTCAACACCAATCGGTCTGTTTGAACACTGTTTTAATGTACAGGCATACATATATTCCTTACCATGTCATGGTGTGAGTGACCACTCTTATGTAGAGTTGAGTGAGATGAAGGTGGCTATTGTCTACAGTACTTACCTCTCCAAGGAGACAGAGGAAGCCTTCAGGTCAATGGAGGCCTCTGCAGAGAGAGACAGAGAGACGGAGAGCGGTAAGAGAGAAGCTTTGTCAAAGATGAATTGAGAAAAATAGCACCAAAAAATGGCACCCGTTTACAGACCTGCGATGCCAGCAAATAGGGGTACCATTCTCTTTGTCTGTGGAACAACTGCCCCCACCTCTTTGACCTCAGAGCTCATAAGATCTCTGTAAAGACACACAGACATATGCATTAGGTTAGCTATATAATATTGGCTTTTTCATTTCAATTTAATGGTGTTGGTTGGCATGAAATGTGATATCAGGCTGCAGTACCTGGCAGTCTCACTGTCTTTGTTGGTCTCTCCATGCTGGTCCAGGGGGTTTGGAGAGCAAGACTGGGGGGCAGGGGAGGAGACGTGGGTTGTGGAGGAAGGGCAGGCAGGACTGGGGAGAGTGGCAGAGGAGGAAAACTGAGTTGAGACAGCCAGGGAAACAGAAGAAGCACTAAAAGGGGAGGAGGTCTGTGATCCTTCCACTGAAGAAGAAGAAGAAGAAGAGAGATATTACATGTGGAGAGAGGAGAGTGAAGAGAGGCCGAAGATCTTGGAGAGAGTTGGAGGGGATCTGGCAGGGGATCCAGGGGGTGAGGGGGATGGAGTGCCGATTGGTGTTCGGCCAGACAAGGGGTCGAGGGGCGTCAGAGATGTTGTAGACGGTTTCAAATGGAAAGAAGAGACAAAGGAAGAATCAAGTTGATCCTTTACGTTCTTCTTCTCCCGGTTTTTCCAAACTGACGCAGTTACCATGCTGGCATCCAATGACGTCAGTTTGGGTGGGATTGGGAACGGCGATGGACAGCGGCTCCCAATCCCGAGGCGAACTCTGCACTTCTTTTTCTGTTTGGAGAAACATTATATATGTTATATTTGAACTAGCAGCAAATGTCACACCCAAACCACATGATCTGACCATAAAATAAAGAACTCGTCGCCCAATCATATTGAATTCTGTATCATAGGCTAACAATTAGCAAATATACATGTTTAGAAAAATAAAACCATTGTAACCATACAGTTATACCCTCTGTCCCTAATTCTGCCATTTGGGACACATAAATAGACAATGAAACAACTAGGAATAGCTGAAAAGAATAGAATATACTCTAAATTGTAACAGAATTAGACAGATTCTAGCCCAGAATAGACATATACCTTTTTACAGCAACACAAACATCCCATTTCAGTGTATTTGTAGACTATGCCTTAGTTTGCAGAACATCAAAATATGTTGCCTATTTCACATTGTGATGTCATAAACCAAATTATGATGCGCCTGTCTACGCGTTACCAGCGTAAATAGCCAACAAATCACACACACCAAAATGTTGAAAAATAATTTACAAAATGAATGTATCGTGTATTCAGAGTTATTCCTATTTCATAAAATATACAAAATAACTAGGTTCTTGACAATACACCTGTTTTTTATCTTTATCCCACGCTCCCTGGGCCACTGACGCGTGATTGTATGGGATATGGGAAGAAGCTAGGACATTCGAAGTAACGTTACTGTCTATCAGAATCAAAACAACTTTTATTGGCCAAGTGGCCTACATTCACACGTTCACAGAAGTTGACGCTGATCTGATACAGATCGAACGTAGCTTTGCAATGGTTTTTAGGAGGACCTTTGAAAAAGAAAGGGAGAGCTGCACACTCTAGCGCAGACTCAATAATTTAATAACCTAATATCCAACCTTTCCGACCGACAAGCTGTCTTCATCAGCGTATACTGTTAGGAGCACCTTAACACAGATGGATCTATTCATCTCTGACCGTACCTCATTGAAAAGTTGCCACTCTGCCTAGTGACTGTAAACTAAACAAAAATACTAACGTTAGTACATTTGTTGTATATTTGCTGTTCTGTAAACCCAGTTGGTCACTACCACACCAGTCACAACTGTCAACAGATCATGACATAAATGCAAAGCATCATTTGTTCTCGCAGAGTAGATTGTAGATTCTACTACCACCTGGATAAACTGGCACCGTTGGTGTGTGATTACACCGGGATTTTCATTTGATTGACCAGTTAGTGGTTGTAGCTATCAGACTCAGAGAGCGCTCGATGCTGCAAATTGGACAGCCAACCGTTACACTGCACCTACTTCTGAGTTTGGGGTCATCAAAGATGGCGATTTGCTGAGTGCTCATGGACACATCTCATGGTCATGGATAAATATTATCTTGCTTGAACTTGTGGTTAAATGTAATTTCTGTTTTACTTGTGAATATTTTAAAACAGCTGTAATTGAAGCGCAAGGGCGAAATAGTGTTAGCTACTGCAACAATGCAAATCACGTTAAAGACACTGCAACAGCAGACCATTCAAATCGACATAGACCCAGATCAAACGGTAAGTGCCCATTTGTTCATAATAATGCCAGCTGTGTGCGTTTTATCTAACCCGCTTGGCTAACTATCATTTGTGTTATTTGCACGAAACACAATGAATTGGTCCCAGATTATAAAATCGGATAATACAATTTACATAGGCTAACGCTAGCTAGCTAGATGTTATTGACACCCCTAGCATTAGCTAACTAGCTAGCTCTGAGCTAGTTAGCAAGCTAATGTGTGTCAATTTGCTAATCTAATGTTGAGTCTCATTATTAGCTAGCTAGGTACGTTATTATCCGCTCAAACATCAGCTAGCTTGCTACATGACTAGCTAACGTTAGTTATCCCTCATCACGTCAATGTCAGCTTTAGCTAACTATCTATCTAGCGTTAGCTAGACAGCCATATTACTAGCTAGCTACGTTATCTATTTTAGTTATTGATGATGCGTGTCCAGTTGGACGATAAATTAGCAATATTCTAGCAGACTAGCTAGGTCATAAAGAGTGAAAATAACTATCTAGCTAGCTACATAATGTAAGGTAAACCGCAATGTAAAAAGTTGTGCAATTTAAAGTCAGTGTTAGCGAGCAACTTTTGGGTTGCACTGTGTTTAACAATTAAAGCAAGGCTGAAAAGCTTATTTTTGGTTTCTACAGGTGAAGGCACTGAAGGAGAAGATAGAAGCAGAGAGGGGAAAAGATAACTTCCCAGTGTCTGGACAAAAGCTCATATATGCTGGCAAAATCCTGCAAGATGACACGCCTATTAAAGACTACAAAATTGACGAGAAGAATTTCGTTGTAGTTATGGTATCGAAGGTACATTTCCCTAATCCATTTTACTTGGACTCTTAATGAGCTGCACCCACCTGGGGAGGACGGTTACATGATTGTCTGCATAGATAACAGTAATAGCCTGTTTATATCTCTTCTGGAACTAGGCAAAGTCTGCCACAGCTGCATCAACACCTTCCTCAGAGGCACCCAAGGCCCCTGTCCAAGACTCTGGGTCGTCTGCGGGCCCGGCCCCTGCAGCCATCCCTATCCCCCCAGAGGAGCCCACACCTACAGTCGCAGAGCCCCCAGCTCCAGCCAGGTAGGCAGACAGAAGACCGCCGTAGAACTGATATTAACCT
The DNA here is from genome assembly GCF_057628025.1 of Oncorhynchus mykiss. Lineage (NCBI taxonomy): Eukaryota > Metazoa > Chordata > Actinopteri > Salmoniformes > Salmonidae > Oncorhynchus > Oncorhynchus mykiss. Next base: position 52,815,070 of record NC_143034.1, read on the forward strand.
ATCTATAAGTACCTAGGTGTCTGGCTAGACTGTAAACTCTCTTTCCAGACTCATATCAAACATCTCCAATCTAAAATCAAATCTAGAGTCGTCTTTCTATTCCGCAACAAAGCCTCCTTCACTCACGCCGCCAAACTTACCCTAGTAAAACTGACTATCCTACCGATCCTCGACTTCGGCGATGTCATCTACAAAATAGCTTCCAATACTCGGCAAACTGGATGCAGTTTATCACAGTGCCATCCGTTTTGTTACCAAAGCACCTTATACCACCCACCACTGCGACCTGTATGCTCTAGTCGGCTGGCCCTCGCTACATATTCGTCGCCAGACCCACTGGCTCCAAGTCATCTACAAGTCCATGCTAGGTAAAGCTCCGCCTTATCTCAGTTCACTGGTCACGATGGCAACACCCACCTGCTGGAGCGCGTGCTATCTCACTGATCATCCCTAAAGCCAACACCTTATTTGGCCGCCTTTCGTTCCAGTTCTCTGCTGCCTGTGACTGGAACGAATTGCAAAAATTGCTGAAGTTGGAGACTTATCTCCCTCACCAACTTCAAACATCTGCTATCTGAGCAGCTAACCGATCGCTGCAGCTGTACATAGTCTATCGGTAAATAGCCCACCCAATTTTACCTACCTCATCCCCATACTGTTTATATTTATTTACTTTTCTGCTCTTTTGCACACCATTATCTCTACCTGTACATGACCATCTGATCATTTATCACTCCAGTGTTAATCTGCAAAATTGTAATTATTCGCCTACCTCCTCATGCCTTTTGCACACAATGTATATAGACTTATTTTTTTTCTCTCTCTACTGTGTTATTGACTTGTTAATTGTTTACTCCATGTGTAACTCTGTGTTGTCTGTTCACACTGCTATGCTTTATCTTGGCCAGGTCGCAGTTGTAAATGAGAACTTGTTCTCAACTAGCCTACCTGTTAAATAAAGGTGAAAAAAAAAAAATGGTAGACAGTCTGCCAAATTGGAGAGAGTAATAAAGTAAGCTTCAGGCCTGTTCAGGAGGGTAGAGTGTTACATAACTCTTATCATAGACACATTTTGTGTAGGACAAATATGACCTAAACATCATTGAACATTTCTTAGTTTTTTCATCTTACTGAGTCTTAGCTCAGTTGGTAGAGCATGGTGTTTCCAACTCAAGGATAGTGGGTTCATTTCCCGGGACAACCCATACGTAAAATGTATGCACGCATGACTAAGTTGCTTTGGACAAAAGCGTTTGCTAAATGGCATATTATTTATGGCCACAATTTTTTATTTTTTTATTTAACCAGGTAGGCTATTTGATAACAAGGTCTCATTTGCAACTGCGACCTGACCAAGATAAAGCAAAGCAGTTAGACACATACAACAACAGGGAGGTAAGGTAATACATAGGCCATGGTGGCAAAGTAATTACAATATAGCAATTAAACACTGGAATGGTAGAATGTGCAGAAGATGAATATGCAAGTAGAGATACTGGGGTGCAAAGGAGCAAGATAAATAAATACAGTATGGGGATGAGGTAGTTGGATGGGCTATTTACAGATGGGCTATGTACAGATGCAGTTATCTGCGAGCTGCTCTGACAGCTGGTGCTTAAAGCTTGTGAGGGAGATAAGTCTCCAGCTTTAGAGAATTTTGCAGTTCGTTCCAGTCATTGGCAGCAGAATATACAATATACCACTGAATGTTTTTGAATGGGTTGACCGGATTTTTGACACTGTTGTTCTGTTTGCAGCTCCGACCCCAGTATGGAGGTTCAGGGGGGAGATGCCTCCTCTGCCTTGGGTGAGTGATGGACTTCGACCTGGCTATGTGAATGTGGCAGTGTGGAATGTATCTGCTAGATTGATGATAGCATGGGGATTTGTAAGATGCCTTCGAGCAGCTATGTGTTCATGGGTGTAAATATTGTCCATTGTAACTCGGGTAGATGGTTAACAACTTGTTTCTTTTGGTCAGTGACAGGAGCGGAGTATGAGACCATGCTGACAGAGATAATGTCTATGGGTTATGAGAGGGAGAGAGTGGTAGCTGCTCTCCGGGCCAGCTTCAACAACCCCCATCGGGCTGTGGAGTACCTCCTCACTGTGAGAACCGTCAACACACCACACAACGACCTAGCATACACAATACTGTGCAACCAGGCACCATACACCATGACTCTGCAAAATGACACTGAACAATAGCCCCAAAAAAGACCATGAATGCAAAATTACACTATACAGCGTGGCACCATATTTGATGAAACTTTAACAGCACTGTGTGACATCAGCTTTCAGAATACAGTTTAACACTGGTGTACTACATTTTTACCAAAAACACTATTACAGCACAGTGACGCTATAAAATAGTTTTATATGTCTCCTCAGTTTAGAACCAGCCTGTCCGTTAGTACTGTGTGTGTGAGAGTATGTGCTGCTGTGTGTTTCCAGGGCATTCCTAGCAGTCCGGTCCAAGGGACTAATCCCCCAGCACAGCTTCCTGCATCTGCCCGCACAGGCACAGAGACCCCTACTGTAGCTGAGGGTGAGTCCATCTGCCCGTATCTTTGCTATAGTATTACATCTACTGTACAGTTCATTCTGGAAATGTTTTCAGACCACTTTACTTTTTCCACGTTTTGTTACATTACAGCCTTATTCTAAAATTGATTAAATGTTTGTTTTTTCCCCCTGATCAATCTACACACAAAAGCAAAGCAAAAACAGGATTTTAATAAATACAATAAAAAGATAACATTTACATAAATATTCAGACCCTTTACTCAGAACTTTGTTGAAGCACCTTTGGCAGCGAATACAGCCTCAAGTCGTCTTGGGTATGATGCTAGGGTCGTTATCTTGTTGGAAGGTGAACCTTCAGTCCTGTGGTCCTAACCTGCTCCAGAGCGCTGTTCATCAAGGATCTCTCTACTTTGCGCTGTTCATCTTTCTCTTGATCCTTACTAGTCTCCCAGTCCCTGCTGCTGAAAAACATCCCCACAGCATGATGCTTCCACCACCATGCTTCACCGTAGGGATGGTACCAGGTTTCCTCCAGACGTGACGCTTGGCATTCAGGCCAAAGAGTTCAATCTTCAAATCAAAGTTTATTTGTCACATGCGCTGAATACAACAGGTGTAGACCTTACAGTGAAATGCTTACTTACCGGCTCTAACCAATAGTGCAAAAAAGGTATTAGGTGAACAATAGGTAGGTAAAGAAATAAAACAGTAAAAAGACAGGCTATATACAGTAGCGAGGCTACATACAGACACCAGTTAGTCAGGTTAATTGAGGTAGTATGTACATGTAGGTATGGTTAAAGTGGCTATGCATATATGATGAGCAGTGAGTAGCAGTAGCGTAAAAGAGGGGGTGGCGGGCCACAATGCAGATAGCCCGGTTAGCCAATGTGCGCGAGCACTGGTTGGTCGGCCCAATTGAGGTAGTATGTACATGAATGTATAGATAAAGTGACTATGCATATATGATAAACAGAGCGTAGCAGCAGTGTAAAAAGAGTACAAATAGTCTGGGTAGCCATTTGGTTACCTGTTCAGGAGGCTTATGGCTTGGGGATAGAAAATGTTGAGAAGCCTTTTTGTCCCAGACTTGGCACTCCGGTACCGCTTGCCATGCGGTAGTAGAGAGAACAGTCTATGCCTGGGGTGGCTGGGTTCTTTGACAATTCTTAGGGCCTTTCTCTGACACCGCCTGGTGTAGAGGTCCTGGATGGCAGGAAGCTTAGCCCCAGTGATGTACTGGGCCGTACGCACTACCCTCTGTAGTGCCTTGCGGTCAGAGGCCGAGCAATTGCCGTACCAGGCAGTGATGCAACCAGTTGTGTCGAGGCACAGATCTGGGAAAGAGTACTTGAAATTGCTCTCGATGTTGCAGCTGTAGAATCTTTTGAGGATCTCAGGACCCATGCCAAATATTTTGAGTTTCCTGAGAAGGGATAGGCTTTGTCGTGCCCTCTTCACGACTGTCTTGGTGTGTTTGGATCATTCCAGTTTGATGTGGACACCAAGGAACTTGAAGCTCTTAACCTGCTCCGTCGACGAGAATGGGGGCGTGCTTGGTCCTCCTTTTCCTGTAGTTCACAATAATCTCTTTAATCTTGGTTTCATCAGACCAGAGAATCTTGTTTCTCATGGTCTGAGAGTCCTTTAGGTGCCTTTTGGCAAACTCCAAGTGGGCTGTCGTGTGCCTTTTACTGAGGTGTGGCTTCCGTCTGGACACTCTCCCATAAATGCCTGATTGGTGGAGTGCTGCAGAGATGGGAGAATCTTCCAGAAGGACAACCATCTCCACAGAGGAACTCTGGAGCTCTGTCAGTGGCCATCGGTTTCTTAGTCACCTCCCTGACCAAGGCCCTTCTCCCCCGTTTACTCAGTTTGGCCAGGCGGCCAGCTCTAGGAAGAGTCTTGGTGGTTCAAAACTTCATCCATTTAAGAATGATGGAGGACACTGTGTTCTTGGGGACCTTTAATACTGCAGAACTTGTTTGGTACTCTTTCCCAGATCTGTGCCTCGACACAATCCTGTCTCGGAGCTCTACGGACAATTCCTTCGACGTCATGGCTTGGTTTTTGCTCTGACATGCACTGTCAACTGTGGGACCTTTTATATAGACAGGTGTGTGCCTTTCCAATCAAGTTGTAGAAACATCAAGGATGATCCATGGAAACAGGATGCACCTGAGCTCAATTTCAAGTCTCATAGCAAAGGTTCTGAAAAATAATTTGCAAAAAAAATCTAAAACCTGTTTTCACTTTGTCAATATGGGGTATTCTGTGGAGATTGATGAGGAAAACATGTATTTAATCAATTTTAGAATACGGCTGTAACATAACATGTGGAAAAAGTCAAGTGGTCTGAATACTTTCCAAATGCACTGCATATCAGATTGTTGGAAAGATGGGAATGGTTTATGTGCATTTTCCCTAGTAGGTGTTGTATCTATATAAACATGTTCTCTTCTGTAAATACTCTGTGTGTGTTGCAGGAGAAAACCCTCTGGAGTTCCTGCGTTCCCAGCCTCAGTTCCAGAGCATGAGGCAGGTGATCCAGCAGAACCCCTCACTGCTGCCAGCTCTGCTCCAACAGCTGGGCCGGGAGAACCCACAGCTCCTACAGGTAACACACATACACCATGCACTACACACTGATGGCACCACCACTCATACTAGCTTGCATCACACACTCCCTATAGTGACACCTCCCAGGTTTTGTGATTTCACAATGTATGTTCTGCTTGTTGCTGATTGCTGTCTACCTATCTTTCCCTATTGATAAAACTCAACAACAGCAAATCAGCCAGTACCAGGAGCTGTTCATCCAGATGCTGAATGAGCCGGCGGGGGAGGTAGGAGACGTGCCTGAGGTGGGGGACCTGGGTGCTGCAGTGGAGGAGGGAGCTCCAGTCAACTACATTCAGGTCACGCCTCAGGAGAAGGAAGCCATCGAGAGGGTGAGGGGAGCTAAAGACCTCTCAATGCACTGTTTAGGGCATAAGATGGCTTCAACTGACAAGGAGACTAGCAAGAAATGCATACATTGTGACCTTTCTGGTGAGAAATAGTAATGTTATGTTTTTTTCTTCTCCTGTCTCAGTTAAAAGCGTTGGGTTTCCCCGAGGCGCTGGTGATCCAGGCCTACTTTGCCTGTGAAAAGAACGAGAACCTAGCTGCCAACTTCCTCCTGAACCAGGGCTTTGAGGATGAATGAGAGGCGCTGGCCTGCCCTCCTCTCCAGGCCAGCACAAGGACTCTACCCCACTGTAGAGCAACGATCTTCAGGTCATTTCAGAGGGGGGGAGGGTCTCACAAGCTACACAAAGTATATGTTGATCTAAGGGTGAAAGAGGAATAAGGAAATCCACTTGAATTCCAATGGAATGTGTGGGATTTGTTTAGGGCAGATATATATTGAGATTTTAGAAGAGCTTTGGGAACGGGAGGGAGGGGGCTGAAGGGTTTGCGGCATGTGTGTGTGTGTACATGTCTGTGTGTACAGGTGGATGCCATTCAATTAAGGTGCAAAGTCATTGATATGCATATCTAAGCTTGTTAATGCTGTAGCTGGATGTAATGGAAGCACATTCTCCTTGATGCACTTGTTGGTGTATTGAGGCAAGAGGGGAAAGGGAACCTAAACTGACGGTCATGAAGAGTCCGCTTGTGGTCTGTTCACTTGATTGCACCAGTCCCTCACATTTCCTTTGCCATTCAAAAACCAACCACATCTCATCCCATGATATTGTCATACAGGCAAGTACATTTCGCCAGTGGCCAGGCTAAATTATTTATGAGGTCCCCTCACTTCACCTCAAAGCTAGCTCTTTTAGTTTTCACTCAGATATCCATGATCTCTCTGGGTGTGGAAATGCTCAACATCCTGAGTAAATCGAGTGGTATAGAACAACCAAAATGACAAATGGATGTGTGTATGCTCACAGAACCGTACAGGTACATTACTGTGTGGATATGTGTCTGAAAATTAAGTTTTGCTGAAAGGTGCACAGTCCTCTCTAGTGTTACGTCTCTGATGAGCTGACCAACTCTGACCTTACCTTTACATATAATCCTCTGAAGGGGGGGAAGAGAGAGATGGCAGGGACCAGTCCTGGGATGCTGGAGTTACTCACTTACCTCTTTCCCAAGGCTGAGGAGTAGACACACCACCTTTCTCATAGGATCTGATTAATAGTACACACGAAGGGCAGCTCAAATACAACGGGACCAGCTGGTCTTGAGACACTAAGGGCTGGATTCAACCCGTATCGTGTAAAAATGTACGGGTAATTTCCTGTTGAGCTGACATGCAGTCTCGGCGACCGTGGGAACATTGCCTTTAAATTGTCAATAGCGCAAAAAGCAGATATTCAGCACTACGGATTGAATAGAGCCCAAAATGTCCAGTAGGAACAAGGGTCCACGTGAAGTCTTTATTAAACCAGGACCCAGTCATAGCCAATCATTGTCATCATCCACAACCTGAATGAGCCTATTCAACAGTCTTTAGGGATGAGGTGAATCTGAAGTTTAAACCTATCGCCTAGCTTTAACCACCTGTTTCCAACTCAGTAAAACATGAGGCTTGGTTGACACATACCTTATTACACTAAGGATTCTCAGTGTTTTGAGATGTTGCTATTGTGGGTTTTCTGAGGGAACAGAGGGTACCAAGAAATGTGTGGTTTTATGAATATTCACTTATCAAGTTATGTTTTCTCTTTAACTTAACATGGCAGGAGTTTAATGGGTCTATGAAGAGACAAGCTTTTATGAGTTTGGATTGAACAGATGCATTCAAATGTATTGGCTCCCTTGCACAGAATTTCCTGTTCTCTTTTCAAAACTTGTTGAATGGCTATTTTTAAGCAAGATCAATTACACTCAAACCAAATTCATTGTGCATTTAGTTCATGTCATTTTTGACTTAAGTGAAACATTTCCGTTTTGATGTATTTATTGGACCTTTGAAACAAATACACATGTGAACACAAAGTTTTCAATCTCAACTTATTTTAAAGGAATAGTGATCATGACAATATGTTTGACTGCATCTGTTTTTGTGAACATGGCTTTTACTGACACTGGCATTTTACAGCATCAACATGATCCGCTTCAATGCTCAGCTTCATTAAACATCAATATGTCATGGCTTCGTATTCTTTATTTCATGCCAAACACTCCCGTATGCACCACATTCTTGGTCTGGACAATGAATGAGGCTAACTGAAACTCAACTCAACTTGATCTTATGGAATACAAAGTATTACAGGAAATGTAATTTATACACACTCCGGTTCAAGTCCAGGCATTTCAGTATCATGTGGGAATGAGTAGTGCTACTCCTGTGGATTTGACCCTCCATTATCGGTAAGTAGATTTTCTGATAAACAGTAAAACTAATTTTGGCCTCTTACCCCACTCTATAACATGATGCAACTCTAGGGTTCTCATCCCCAGCACAGGCAAACCACCTACCTAATCAAATAGCAATCTGAAAATAAGCAGACAGAAACAGGTGAGTTACAGTCAAAAACATCCTTTTATTCAAGTGTTGCTCTTTTCAAACTGTTTTTATTATTATGGAAAAGAAACTGTAATTAACACATGCATTTCACCATGGGCTCTGGGAGGTGTATTCCTGAGGGAGGGAAGCTGCACTGAGGGGGGTGGAGGGCAAGGCCAGCTGGGGGTTCACTCTACACAACACTAAACATGGCCCTACGCACTTTTAAAAACAAAAATTAAAACGACGGGTGGCCAGGGAGAGACAACTCTGGTGCTGCAGGGCAAGATAGCTAGGAACCAAAGTTCTGCCCAAGCAAAGCACACACTGAAACCTGTCACTCTGGCTTCTCGACTGGGGCGCTTTAATTGTCAAGGCTAATTCTGCTGCTGGCTTCAATCACTTACAATAAAAACATGCATATTCTTGTAGGAAACAAGTAGGCCCTCTATCAAGCCTGCTCTTGATTTTGCTGGTGGAATTTCAAGGTGCTTTGACTGTCTACTACATATGACTTTAGTCTGTAATTGTTCTCACTGTTCATTTGGGGTTCTAGTAAATGGGTGTAACGGTTCTCTTGATTGTGGATCTGAGCCTGCCAGTCTACGTGGGATGGAACCATTCAGTTATAAGAACGCTTAGTCATTTCAGGTCCTTTTTCACTTGTTTTAATAGCTGGTCTCATACAACCTCTAGAAAGGTGCATCATTAAACGGTCTCAATGTAGCATTGAGATACGCAACTCAATTCTGTAAAAAAAAATGGTTAACAAGAATTAACCAAACCTGCCTATTCTACCCCAGTTGCCATGCAGCCCCCTTGCCCATTCAGAGGGATATTCCGATGTGTATTTTATCTCCACGTTGTGATATGTCATCAAATACATCCCACTGAAAAACTAGGCGCCCTCACAGACTCTCTCCTCGCCACACCCCAAGAGCCCACCCGGTGTAACTTGTTCACTTACATTAACTGTTCAATGGAGAAGCTGAAGAGATCGGTATGGTATACAATGTGAAGCGTACAAACAAGAAAAACGTGAGCTAACTGCATTCTGCTCAGACAAAGTTTAGCTTTTTTTTACCCCTCAATTCAGAGAAAAGGGGTTTGGGGAGGGATAAGGAGGGTAACGCAGCTACAGACTACTCCAGTGTCCAAGAGAGACAGAAGACAAGATACAGGAAGAGAAGCAAGACATATATTTTTTATTTTTTTTGCTTTTCTTAATTATTCAACAATAAAAATAACTAAATCACACCAATTTCCTTTAGTACTATATATACTGCTTTGAAAAGCTTGAAGAAGGAGAGGATATAGAAGAAATATGAAGGAGGGGACTTTTTTGAGACGGGCACTCAGGATTACAAGATGGAGTCTGTGAACAAAAGGCACTTTTTAGGGACAACCTTTAAGATGCTCTGATTCTAACACTACATCACCAAACAAATATTTAGAATCATTTACACTGCGGATTGGGAGTGGAAGGGTTCACTTCTTTGAATTAATCCTGCTCTCATCCTTGCTGTGCTCAAAATATACCTTACACTCCCTCGCCTTGTTTGGGTTTGAGATAGGAATCAACTAAATCTACCAAAATGTATTTCGCGTTACACCTCCCATCTCTCCAAATGCTATTAATCACTTTGTGGTTGAGCTAACACTTAGAAAAATGGATTCCATTTCTGATGCATCTCCCAAAATGGGGAAGATCTTGTCTGTGTCCCAAACTTGATTACTTCGGTTGGCCAGTTTTAAACATGTCCACAGTTTAGAAAATTGGATGCAAGTTGCAATTCATCTGTTAAATAGGTCATGTTTTAGTCAGTTCTCTGGTGATACTGACATGGCCCAGATGTCCATTACGTCAGGCCTTTTCCACTAGTTCATCATCCCATTGTCAGGATAACCATCTAATCAAACAAAAAAAAAAAAACGGTTCTCTGGGATAAAGGTTGAAGAAAAATGCCTTTATCACAACTTTTTCATATAATGAACCCCTCCCCCCTTGGTAAATACAAAAAGAGAAATAGAATGCATGTTTCCTAAAATGTGCTTTATGATAACACTTAATTTTGTTCATTACTATTTATGTATAAGAGTTTGAATGTACTTTATTTTGTAAAAAGCACCTGTTTAATTTAGTGATATATATTTTTGTTTTGCTAAATTGTTCCTTCAGCCCTCCCAGATGTAGAAAACAAATCATTACAAATAAAACATTTTAAATGAATGAGGAAAAAAATACAAATTAATTTTCAATTTACAAAGACTGGGATTTTTTTTGTCTGCCCTCGTGTTTAGAGTCCCGGAGCTAGTGGACTTAAAACAAAAAAAATAGAGGGTTTAGCCTCTCTTTTCTCGTGACACCCTCAAACAATCTCTAACAGACAAACACAATTTATCTACCCAAGGCATTGCACATGGCTCAATCAACACACATACATTTTATTCAACAACAATACCCCCCCCCCCCCCCCCAAAAAAAAAAATAATAACCAAAATCGAATCTGTTATTTCCCTTGACCACGTCACTTTACTGTTTGCTATATAAATCATGTATCTATAGTATTTGCCATGGACACTTTATGCTATTAGATGTGGGTATAGGGACTGGTACTTTTGCTCTAATCAGATATTTAAGATGCATCAATTCACTGTGCCATGCTTCAAAAAATAACTAGACTGCCACAGAGCTTATTTTGCAAAAAACAAAAATGTATATATCTATAAATATATGTGTATATATATATATAAAGATGATTGCAATTATTCAGTGAGCTGTCACTGTTTTTCTCCCCAGACATAGCATTTCACCACCATTCACTATTAGCTTATATGTGAGAAAAATAACCTGAATTCACGTTTAACAAATTGCATAATGGGACAGAGGCACTTCCATAGATTAGAAAAGAAATCACCATAGCCATCATAATTCTTATTCAGCAGTGCTAGTTCTCTATCAAGCTGATGAGATGGTTGCCATCTGGCAACATTGTTTCCCTGCAGTGAAGTACATGACCAGGCAGTCCAGTTATTTTGTGAGGTTGGTGATTTGAGCTGATGTTCCTTAATAAAAAAAATCACTTTCAAACTGAATCGTAGTAATGTTAGGAATTCAAATAAAAAGTGAATGATTAAAAACAAAAGGTTTCCTCAGAGATTGCCCTATGTTAATTAAGATTTCCCTTTACAGTCAATCTGGCCTGGGCTGGGTGCTTGTAACTGCTACTTATACTGTACGTTTGCATGCGAGTTTGTCAAGTGCCGCTGTGCAAAGTGTGTTCATTTAAATTTGTCCCTCTTGATTTCAAAAGGTTGAACTTTTGGCTGGTAAGGTATCTTTAGGGCAGTTTGATCTATAAGGGCTGACTGAACAGAATGAACAGGCTGGATAGGATGGGGAGCTGAGATCGTGTCAGGGAAAAGAGGCGACCATAGCACTCTGCCATCTCAATATGACCTCTGACTTCAACCCAGGCTCTCCTTCCCAAACATGGGAAGAAATATGTCACATCATTATTTTGCTCCGCAGCGTGGCTCTCTGCTCTTGGAACAGGGGCAGTCTGGGAGTGTAAACAAAAAGGGTCAACTTCGGGGAGATGGGAGGGAGGTGGGCTCTGGGCCCTCAGCAACCTAATGTCACTGTTTCACTACATGGTATTGAACACTGACTGAATCACCCTTCCTGGCAATACCACTCGAAGTCTCGCTCCCAACCACTGTTTTTCTCAATAAGGTGCTGTCATTCAAACACAACATTTTATAAAGCTGACAAATTGAGGGACAAGTCCAATAAGAGAAGAAACAAAAAATAAAACAATTCTGTGCAAAAGGGAATATTACTACTGTAGCTGTGTAGTTCAGGATATTAAAGCAGAGGCCTGTGTTTTTAACTAAGTATGTGTGTTGGGTTCTGTGTCTACTACAAGGGGCAAAAAGAGTGTACTGGAAACGTGTGAATAGCATGTGTCATAGACGTAATAACACCACTTGGGCCCGGTGTGTGTTTGTGTGTATATATATATATATATATATATATATATATATATATATGTTACAAATGGCATTCATCATTCAAATGAAAGTGGATATACTTAGCACTTGATTATTGTCACGGTTGTAGTTTTGCAAGAGTGAACTGGGCATTTTGCTTTACTTGGGTTTGGGTTCTTCTGCTGGGATGCTGGTTAGAGTGGAGGCCTTGTGTTGCTGAACTGTGGGCTGAGACTTCTCATATCCATTTTTTTTCTCTTTCACTAATAATAATAATAATAATACAATCATAGGTAAGCCTGTTTTCCCCCCATGCCATGTAGGTGTAATAGTGGACATGATATTAGTGTTAATTCAGCTTGTAGTGCAACCTTTAGGATATGTTTGGCATGGTTTCTGTCTTGTTAGTAGTGGGGCTGATTAGGTCAATGGTTATAAGACTGGGAAATATTGGTGAATTGACAGTGTGTTGAGTGACAGGGAGACATCACAGTAGCATGGACTGCTACGTATTTCACTGGAACCTAATGGGTTTGTTTTGTGGGTGATTTGACAGTGGGGAGCGTACCGCATTTAAATGATGCCGTGTTTTGTGCCTTCAAGAGAGTGATTGGATGTTCCCTTCAATTTCAATCCCCACTCCTACGTCAGTTTTTTTGACTGTTGAATAGTTGCTTTTCCCAGCCATTGCACAATGTGTCCTTGTTCCGAAGTAGAATGTGACCTTTTTTCTCTTCAGGTTCCTCTTTTTGTGTTGCCGTGTTTTGCTGGATGTGAGAGATGACTTCTTGTCCTCTGCCTCTCCCAAATCCTATGATCCTCCCGTCTTAAAAATGGGGGGTTCCGTCTGTTTAGGTAATTGGGTCCAGAGTTTCCCTACTAGTATCATGCTAAGATTTCCTGGGTTGCTTTACTTTTTATGTGAGACATTAGGATCGTTGGGCAATTTCCTGTGGGTTATTTTTCTGTTTTCCATGTTTCAATTCCCAATTGTAAAGAAAGATTCTAGACGCTGGTTTGCAGACAGGTCATGTCAGAGGAACCAAGACTGTTAAATAGAAAAAAAAGAGGACATTGTTAACAGGATCCGCCCCTTTTTTTCAATTTTCGCTTACAATGACATACCCAAATCCAATTGCCTGTAGCTCAGGCATTGAAGCAAGGATATGCATACTCTTGATACCATTTGAAAGGAAACACCTTGAAGTTAGTGGAAATGTGAAATTAATGTAGGAGAATATAACACATTAGGTCTGGTAAAAGAAAATACAAAGAAAAAAGCTTTTTTGTACCATCACCTTTGAAATGCAAGAGAAAGGCCATAATGTATTATTCCAGCCCAGGCGCAATTTAGATTTTGGCCACTTGATGGCAGCAGTGTATGTGCAAAGTTTTAGACTGATCCAATGAACAATTCATTTTTTTTTAACAAGACTGCCCAAATGTGCCTAAATGGTTTATTAACAACTTTTCAAGTTCATAACTGTGCACTCTCCTCAAACAATAGCATGATATTATTTCACTGTAATAGCTACTCTAAGTTGGACAGTGTAGTTAGATTAACAAGAATTTAGACATATCTGATTGGCAGAAAGCTTACTTAAAACCTCATGCTAATCACATTAGCTCATCCATCCCGTCGGGGACCCACCGATCCTGAATAAGTTTTAAGTTCAGGTTCAAATGTGTACCATTTAAAATAAGTAAACACTAATTTCCACAATTGACCACTAGAGGCCCACACACTAACAATGGTCAACAGTTGTCAGCCCCTTGTCATATTGAAATACTCCCAGCTATATTGACTGACTGTCCATGGCTGTACTGTACTATAATGCTGTGGGAGTATGGTTTGGCTCTGCTGCTAATGGCTGTTGTTATTCCTTACTGGACTCAGTTGAGTCCACATGCAGCGGGGGGAGAGATGTCTGGCGCTCCCTGTATTCAGATTGAGTTTCTCCCGCTCAGTGTGAAAATAGAGCAGAACTGGGTCACCGGCCGGGATCTGGCACCAGTCAACACTGGCCAACATTCTGGAGCCTTGGAAACTTTGGGCCTCCGGGGAGGTGCCGTTTGTTTTGTTTGACTCTAACAGGTCGCCTGAATACCCCCAACTCCTGCCTCTTGCCCTCCCTCATCCCCCATCTTGCTGCAGGCTCTGTCCCAGCAGCCTATGGACTTTGTAACTCTTCCCCTGTCAGTTACACTATCTCTGTCTTTCTCTCTCCATCCATCTCCCTCTAGCACTCTCTCTGGAATCCTTGGCAGTAGTGACCACCCTCTTTCCTTACCCACGCCTTCCTCCCCCAGCATCCCCTCTCAAGTTCAAGTGGCTATGACATCATGTCTGGTTGCTGCAGGCAACCAGACAGTCGGGACATGACTTCTGAGGGCTGTGCTGAAACTCTCCCTCTCCCCCTCTTTCACTATTTTTCTCCCTCTCCCTCATTCTCCTGTTTCCTCTCTCCTCTGGCCGTAGAACTCCCTTGCTGCCACCAGAGGGTACTTGGAGACCAAATATCTCTGCTCTGGGAGTGAGAGTTCTATTCAGGCCCTGCAGTCACAGCAAACAGACTTTTCACAAGGCACATTATGCTAACAATGTCATTTCTGAGCTACATATGCAACCAATTAAAGCTCCCTATACAATTTCATTTCTCCAGTGAAAACTAAAACCATACTGTAAACACAATATACTCAATAGCACAGAGCACTGGAGGGCTACACAGGAAGTGTGTGTGTGTGTGTGTGTGTATGTGTGTGAATAGTTCGGAGTTTGTTGAGAAAGAGAGTAAAGAAGGGACAAAATGCCGTAGAGTTGGCACGGTGGTGTAAGGTGAGCCTCATGAGCGGGGTGGGTTAGTCAAACAGGGCCTGTTACGAAGCTGGAGAGAGAGGGAAGAAGAGGGGCGGTAGGAGGGAGAGAGAGCCGAGGGAGAGCATAGAGGGAGTGTAGGGATGGAGGGTGAGAGCAGCAGAGGGCTTCAGATGGTTTCCATGTGGTGGGGAGGAGTGTGGAGCAGAGCTGGCTCGGGGCGGGTGTGGTTGGACACTAATGAGAAAAGTGCAGTGGGTAATGGAGGAGGCATATGAGCGAGAGGCAGTGCAGTGGAGAGAGAGAGCCCGCTGCCTGAGGGGTAGGGTCCAGATGGGCCAAATAAACAGTGAGAGGTCAGTTTAACACACACGGTAAACCACACACACGGTAAAACATACATCCACAACAAATCATGGGATGAGGAGAGGGAGGGGAAATACACCAGTGAGATTTAGGGAGTAGTTAGGCAGTTTGGGAATAAGAAATATTTTGGCATGTATCCATTCACCTAAGTAAGTTTCCTGAGTTGGGCTGATAATCTCAATGAAAACAGACAGGTTTCCTACACACAAAAAATACACATTCATGCACGCACACCACATGAATACACGCACGGAAGCACATACACACTGTGGAAAGCAGCAGAAAGCGCTAATGTGCTAATGCAGTAGTTTGGTAGTGTTGATGAGAGTAAGGGCTTGATTAAATCCGTAGCGCTGAAGAGCTGTGCTACAGCACGATAGAAATGTAAAGGCAATGTTCCTGAGTTAGCGGAGACTGTAGTCATGGTAACGCTGCATATGTCGACTCAATCGGAAATGACATTTCAATCGCAAACTTCAGCGATACAGATTGAATCGAGCCCTAAAGCTGTTTGCTCACCTGTGTCTGCTGCGGGATGTTTAGAAAGTTGTTGTCCCGTGATCCGATGCTGACAAACCTGTTGGGAGCTGGGGCCCCTGACGTGGAGTAAGCTGCAGACAGACAAAGAAAGGAGAAATGGTCAAACCACAGCCTGTGTTCAATAAAAATGAATTATGGAGCATTGTACTTCATAACAATTTCAGAAAATACTGCAATGAAAATACTGCTTTAAGCTCTCAACCTGACATCACACATATAATTGTTACTGTAAGTCCCCCTACGCATCAGAGAGTAGGGCTACTGAACTGAGCCGGACCTCTCCAAACTATAATCCTGGTCCCAAATTTAGGGCAGTTTGATGTCAATATAGACTGCAACACGAAGGTTGTTATTACAAACCCTTCTAACAGGAATCTGATACTGGAAAGTTGCTG
Source organism: Oncorhynchus mykiss (assembly GCF_057628025.1). NCBI lineage: Eukaryota > Metazoa > Chordata > Actinopteri > Salmoniformes > Salmonidae > Oncorhynchus > Oncorhynchus mykiss. The sequence goes on from NC_143034.1 coordinate 52,831,205, forward strand.
TAGTGTGTGTGTAGTGTGTGTGTAGTGTGTGTAAGTCTGTATTATTTAGTAGCATACACATGCGTTAAGTAGACTTTGAGGAAAAAAAGGTGCTATCTAGAACCAAAAAGGGTTCTTCTGCTGAGAACCCATTGAAGAAGCCCTTTTGGTTCCAGGTAGAAATATTTTCTACATGGAACCCAAAATGTGTCCTTCTATGGGGACAGACGCAGAACCCTTTTGGAACCCTCATGTTTGAGAATCAGTAACATAGATAAAATACATAAGACTTTGAGACATTGATTGAGGGGGTTGAAAGAAATGCATAAAACAAAACACAAAAATCTGAAATATAAAAAAAGAGAAGGATAAAGAAAGAAAAGTGCTCCGTCCAGTGCCCCTCCTGTCATAGGTGAGAAACATTTTGGCAGACACGTCCCATAGCTAGACACACCCTTCTAATGGACACACCCCTTCAGTAACTCTGTCTGACTTTCAAAGAAACAACACCAACTCAGTAAAAAAATAAATATATATATCTATTCAACTAAAAAGTAAAATATAACTCTAAATATTATTTTCATGTTTTGATATTTTCTAGTGAAATTGACAAAAAGGAAATGGATCAAACTATTTCTATTTTAGACTACTTCCGATCTCAACTGACATCTCGGGGGCTGGCCATATGAGATAAATAAAACAAACGGAGGAAAACCAGGATGGCAATTTGCTGCGTCAACATCTGTGAGGGCAGAGGCACAGGGGTATCGAGGAAGGGTTAGTGTCATTCAAGGCAGGGCTCAGGATGGGCATTCTAAGAGAAAGAGGGTGGGCCAAATATAGAGCCCTGGAGGACACCACAAAAGGGTCATCAGTGGAGAATGGTGACAGGCTTCTGTCATAACTCTAGGGTCAGTATGATCCCAGACGGTGAAGGAGGTGAGAGGTGAGCTGGCTGGGGGTGGTTTGGTTCTGACTTGGTCTGTGGGGTCACTTACACGGAGATGTGGGCGAGGTCAGTCCGCCGTCAGGAGGCGTGCTGCTGGATTTAGAGTCGGACATGGGGAGGGGCACTGGGCGGGCCACTGGGGGAGGTGGAGGCAGCAAGAAGGAGCCCGGCATTTTGCTCTGGCCGCTCCCGTTTGGCTGCGGACAACACAAACAGGGTCAGGAGGGCGATATGTGACAACCTGCACACGGCATGAGAGAGCGCAGCTCCAGAGACCAGGTCCAAAAAATATCCAAGATGGGTGGTGGGAGAGGTGGGGGTGTTGGAAACAACAGCCAAACGAATGATGTATGTGCATTGCGTCATTTATGGAGGTGTACAAAATAATAATCACCACAAGGGTTGATAGGGGAGTTCTGGGGTGGTCCATGGTGGAGGGGTGAGTGGGAGTGGGGTGAGAGCACAATTGGTGGTGGGGTTTGTCCATAACATGGCAACAAATCAAAACATGGGAAAAATACTCCACTAAGAAAACACGACACCAACAGCACGCAAAATAATAATTACAATAAAAACGGAAGACAGAACATGTATGCTCGATTGAAATGTGCTGTGATTGTAGGCTTTCGTGCTGATGATTACATAATCTGAGGGGGTGGGCGGAGCAAAAGAAAAAAGGGAACCTTAGGGTCTGGAAGAGCACAGGACAAGGAAAAAAGATTAAGTACAGAAAACCCTGGACCAACAGGAAATTGTCAATAGTAGTATTTTGCTTTCTCTCCTCACTGGTGCAACAGTTTGGCAATTGGTTTAAGTTTTTAAAAAATTTAACAGAAAGTCAACCCTGTTTCCTTACTTTGCATACTACATAACTTAAAGGTTTTCATGTTTTTCACTGTTACAGTTTCACTCCTATCATACTGTATCTATACTTAACAGCAAATGGTGTCCGCAAGTGATGAAACACAAACAAACCTGTGGTCTCTATCTCAGTACTGTACTCAGTGTGGTGTTTACACAGGAAAACAGTACATGTCTATACAGTGTTAATAATCACCGATCACTAAACTTCATTTAGTAATGTTTGTGTCGTTTGCATGGCCACACATTAGACGTTCGTGGAATTCTATTCTTACTGCCTTCATTGATCTTTTGTTGTCCCATGTGTGATTATATTAATGTACAAGTGGTTGGTGTCACTCAGCCTCTGAACTCTTCTCTTACATCAAACCTTACCTGGCCGCCAGGCTGTCCCGAACCATCAGCGCAGACAAACTGCACAAATTCCTTCAGGGGGTCCTGTCCAGGATGGTGGTGGTAGCGAATGGTGGGGTGGGTGAAGTACGGGCTGGACTGCTGGATGATGGAGGGGGAGGGGAAGTGCAGGGCAGAGGCTGAGGCACGGGGGCTCCCTGAGAAGAGACATACGTTAGTTAGATAGATGAAGGGAGGGAGAGTGAATAAGAGATCAACAGAGATTAACAGCGAGACATGCAGTTCAGCAGTGAACACTCACTGGGCTTTTAGTTTAAAACAGTCAACAGCGGCCACATCTTAAGACCCAGGGACCGGCACATTGAGTGACATCAGTCCAAATTGGAGTTTTATTTCTTCAAATCATGATAGATTGAGGGTGAAAATGTATTACAAGAAAGAATGAGGCTTTACAGGAAATTCTTACACATAATCAAGCACACAAACGCAATGGTCTACATTACAAAAGCAGTCCCCAAACCACACAAAAAAATAAAAAGCACAAAGAGATCATTGAGCATCGTCTTAAATTAGAACGTCTTAATGTGTCTGTGTGCTGTTTTGTGGGTGTGATTCACAGGCGCCACAGCAATTTGGCATTTAAATAGGCAAGCTGCTTTCCAAAAATCCTCTATGACAAGACTAATCTTTATGTTCACACTGTACGTGTGAGTTTATGTGCATGTGTTAGTGGTCTACACTTGGATGATATCTATTTGGTTGTGTGCAGGTGTGGGGGTTTAAATGTCCCGGTGTTGCTGCGTCTGTAGGGGAAAACAGAAGCTCTCTTTTGTGCCTGCATGAGAGGGTGAGAAAGTATCTCGCTTTAAGTCACCCAGCCGAGCTGAATATGGAGACTGAGGTGTGAATGAACGTTTGAATGAGACACAAAGCCCTCTCTGTCAGATGTAATATCATTACCAAATCTCCTTGATTTGTATTAGAGGGGCGCACCCTCTCCCTTTTTCTTCTGATGTGCCAGTCTACCCCCTCTAGTGTTGCCCCACCCGGCAGGGCCTCCAGCTGCCCGCGTGAGGCTGCCAACTCCAGTGTGTTACCCCCAGACAGGACCCTGTACCCCCCAGCCAAGCAGCACATCGCTCCCTGCCAGGATCCATGCTACCCCGGTGTAGCCGTCTCCCCGCTCCCTTAGTCCCCCTTAATCCCATTAGAGACTGGGCTAGGGCCAAGCTCTCTGGAGAGGTGGGTGGGGGGGGGGGGCTATACCCCAAACCCCCTGGATCTACGACACAAAACAACAACAACGCAGTAAACACTTCCACACAGGCATGGGAATGACATACAGTTGAAGTCGAAAGTTTACATACACCTTAGCCAAATACACTGCTCAAAAAAAGGAACACTTAAACAACACAATGTAACTCCGAGTCAATCACTCTTCTGTGAAATCAAACTGTCCACTTAGGAAGCAACACTGATTGACAATACATTTCACATGCTGTTGTGCAAATGGAATAGACAACAGGTGGAAATTATAGGCATTTAGCAAGACACGCCCAATAAAGGAGTGGTTCTGCAGGTGGTGACCAGACCACTTCTCAGTTCCTATGCTTCCTGGCTGATGTTTTGGTCACTTTTGAATGCTGGCAGTGCTTTCACTCTAGTGGTAGCATGAGACGGAATCTACAACCCACACAAGTGGCTCAGGTAGTGCAGCTCATCCAGGATGGGACATCAATGCGAGCTGTGGCAAGAAGGTTTGCTGTGTCTGTCAGCGTAGTGTCCAGAGCATGGAGGCGCTACCAGGAGACAGGCCAGTACATCAGGAGATGTGGAGGAGGCCGTAGGAGGGCAACAACCCAGCAGCACGACCGCTACCTCCGCCTTTGTATAAGGAGGAGCACTGCCAGAGCCCTGCAAAATGACCTCCAGCAGGCCACAAATGTGCATGTGTCTGCTCAAACGGTCAGAAACAGACTCCATGAGGGTGGTATGAGGGCCCGACGTCCACAGGTGGGGGTTGTGCTTACAGCCCAACACCGTGCAGGACGTTTGGCATTTGCCAGAGAACACCAAGAGTGGCAAATTCGCCACTGGCGCCCTGTGCTCTTCACAGATGAAAGCAGGTTCACACTGAGCATGTGACAGACGTGACAGAGTCTGGAGAAGCCGTGGAGAACGTTCTGCTGCCTGCAACATCCTCCAGCATGACCTGTTTGGTGGTGGGTCAGTCATGGTGTGGGGTGGCATTTCTTTGGGGGGCCGCACAGCCCTCCATGTGCTCGCCAGAGGTAGCCTGACTGCCATTAGGTACCGAGATGAGATCCTCAGACACCTTGTGAGACCATATGCTGGTGTGGTTGGCCCTGGGTTTCTCCTAATGCAAAACAATGCTAGACCTCATGTGGCTGGAGTGTGTCAGAAGTTCCTGCAAGAGGAAGGCATTGATGCTATGGACTGGCCCGCTCGTTCCCCAGACCTAAATCCAATTGAGCACATCTGGGACATCATGTCTCGCTCCATCCACAAACGCCACGTTGCACCACAGACTGTCCCAGAGTTGGCGGATGCTTTAGTCCAGGTCTGGGAGGAGATCCCTCAGGAGACCATCATCCGCCTCATCAGGAGCATGCCCAGGCGTTGTAGGGAGGTCATACAGGCACGTGGAGGCCACACACACTACTGAGCCTCGTTTTCACTTGTTTTAAGGACATTACATCAAAGTTGGATCAGCCTGTAGTGTGGTTTTCCACTTTCATTTTGGCAATTACGCATGTCTCCATTATCAGTAAAACATAATCAAAACCTACTTATTTCACTTACTTGCTGTGCTGTTTCGTTGTTAATTTGTTCAGTCGTTTCATTCTCAACCAGGATTTCATCATACATGTCCAGCAGTGAAGTTTCACCTGTGTCTGTCTGTGGCCTCTCTTCCTCGGTGGCACTGTCACTGTGTCCGTTTCCATCTTGTCCAGCTGTGTATGTAACATTTCACATTTCTTGTCTGCATCGAAGTAGCGGTCCTTGTACATGGCATCGAGCATGGTGGTGACACAGTAAAGAGAGAATGCCACTGAATCGCTGGTTTACAGCCTGTGTCGGCAGTTTTGTTGACCAGGCGTTTCAATGCCATGACAGAGGGTATCACATTTGCTGCAGGCGCAGTTTATGATCTTATTTCTCGAGTCAGTTGTTCGAATGGAGCTAGGAGTGTGTTCATGTTTCCAAGTTTCAAACATTTTCTCAAATGCCATTGAAATGGCAGGAGCGGTATGACAAACAGCACAATCATGAGCAGGAAATAAGACTTTCCTCAGTACGAAATCCTTGACGACCCACTGTGCTATCAGACCGAGGTACCGAGATGAGATCCTCAGACCCCTTGTGAGACCATATGCTTGTGCGGTTGGCCCTGGGTTCCTCCTAATGCAAGACAATGCTAGACCTCATGTGGCTGGAGTGTGTCAGCAGTTCCTGCAAGAGGAAGGCATTGATGCTATGGAGTGGCCCGCCCGTTCCACAGACCCGAATCCAATTGAGCACATCTGGGACATCATGTCTCGCTCCATCCACCAACGCCACGTTGCACCACAGACTGTCCAGGAGTTGGCGGATGCTTTAGTCCAGGTCTGGGAGGAGATCCCTCAGGAGACCATCCGCCACCTCATCAGGAGCAGGCATTGTAGGGAGGTCATACAGGCATGTGGAGGCCACACACACTACTGAGCCTCATTTTGACTTGTTTTAAGGACATTACATCAAAGTTGGATCAGCCTGTAGTGTGGTTTTCCGCTTTAATTTTGAGTGTCACTCCAAATCCAGACCTCCATGGGTTGATACATTTGATTTCCATTGATACTTTTTGTGTGATTTTGTTGTCAGCACATTCAACTATGTAAAGAAAAAAATATTTAATAAGAATATTTCATTCATTCAGATCTAGGATGTGTTATTTTAGTGTTCCCTTTATTTTTTTTGAGCAGTGTACATTTAAACTCAGTTTTTCACAATTCCTGACATTTAATCCTAGTAAATATTCCTAGTTCCTAGTAAATATATTATATAGTCTTAGGTCAGTTAGGATCACCACTTTATTTTAAGAATGTGAAATATCAGAATGATAGTAGAGAGAATTATTTCAGCTTTTATTTTTTTCATCACATTCCCCATGGGTCAGAAGTTTACATACACCCAATTAGTATTTGGTAGCATTGCCTTTAAATTGTTTAACTTGGGTCAAACGTTTCAGATAGCCTTCCACAAGCTTCCCACAATAAGTTGGGTGAATTTTGGCCCATTCCTTCTGAAAGAGCATTTTGCCACAACTTTGGAAGTATGTTTGGGGTCATTGTCCATTGGGAAGACCTATTTGCAACCAAGCTTTAACTTGGTAGTGCAGCTCATCCAGGATGGGACATCAATGCGAGCTGACTGATGTCTTGAGATGTTGCTTCAATATATCCATATACATTTTCCTTCCTTGTGATGCCATCTATTTTGTGAAGTGCAGCAGTCCCTCCTGCAGCAAAGCACCCCCACGACATGATGCTGCCACCCCGTACTTCACGGTTGGGATGGTGTTCTTCGGCTTGCAAGCCCCCTTTTTCCCCCAAACATAACGATGGTCATTATGGCCAAACAGTTCTATTTTTGTTTCATCAGACCAGAGGACATTTCTCCAAAAAGTATGATATTTGTCCCCATGTGCAGTTGCAAACCGTAGTCTGGCTTTTTTATGGTGGGTTTGGAGCAGTGGCTTCTTCCTTGCTGAGTGGACTTTCAGGTTCTGTCGATATAGGACTCGTTTTACTTTGGATATAGATACTTTTGTACCCATTTCCTCCAGCATCTTCACAAGGTCCTTTGCTGTTGTTCTTGGATTGATTTGCACTTTTCACTCCAAAGTACGTTAATCTCTAGGAGACAGAACGCGTCTCCTTCCTGAGCGGTATGATGGCAGCGTGGTCCCATGGTGTTTATACTATTGTTTGTACAGATGAACGTGGTACTTTCAGGCATTTGGCAATTGCTCCAAAGGAAGAACCAGACTTGTTCCATGTAGGACCCTTTCAATAGAGGGGTCTATGTGGAACCAAAAAGGGTTATCCTATGGGTACAGCTGAAAAGGGTTCTCCTATGGGTGCAACCCTTTTGGAACCCTTTTTTCTAAGAGTGTAGGAGGCAATCTCAGCATATCTGAGGTAGATGTCATTACACAGTGGTCAACCTGACTGCTTCTGATCAATTTAGGAACTTTTAGCTTTGAATTGGGAGTTCAGATGAGTTCAGAGGCTCATTATCTATGGTGAGCTGTTCACTCTTCACAAAGACTTGCTTTGAGCTGATACGATTGAGAATGCAAATGTCCCGGTTACAGCCCTGTGGCAACTGTTGATATCTGATTTCATCATGAGATCCTTGTCGATGGTTGAAATAACCACAATGACCATGTTCCACTGCCAGACACAATAACAGCTCTTCACTTCCTGGGTTCCCCGGCCATAGGCCATAGGCGTCTCAGTCAGAGAGAGAGAGAGAGAGAGAAGAAAGAGAGGAGAAGAAAGAGGTAGATGACAAAACAATTGATGGTGAACGGCATAAGCCTAAAGCATTTTAAGGGAAAATGGCAAGACATTGTCAGCCGTGAGCCAGGAGAAATACTCAACAGAACAAGAACAAATGTCTTCTCTAAAAAATACAGGACTCATGAGAATGTAGGGCTGTACACCAAGTTTCTATCAGGCTCTGTATAATAACGTATTGAAGCCAATAAATCATGTGCCCATCATGATAACTACATGTACCAGTTGTAAGACCATAGTTGTGGGTTGGGGCAGTGTGGCTCGGGGAGGTGGTGATCAGGGAAGGTGGTGGTCAGAGAAATTGAGGTACAGAATGGAGGCTCTTCACCCAGTCACCCAACCACAGACTGATCTCTTTACAGGGTACAGGAAGGAACAACGATGTTATACTCTAGCCTAATTTGCATTTGAAAGTATTCAGTCCTCTTCCCTAATTTTGTTACGTTACAGCCTTATTTTTCTCATCAATCTACACACAATACCCCATAATGACAAACCTGAGGTTTAGCTATGCTCCTTTGCTATGAGCCTCGAAATTGAGCCCAAGTGCATCCTGTTTCCATTGATCATCCTTGAGATGGAGTCCATCTTGATTGGAGTCCACCTGTGGTAAATTCAATTGATTGGACATGATTTGGAAAGGCACCCGTGTCTATATAAGGTCCCACAGATGACAGTGCATGCACTGAGGTCGAATGAATTGTACGTAGAGCCCCGAGACAGGATTGTGTTGAGGCACAGATCTGGGGAAGGGTACCAAAACATTTCTGCAGCATTGAAGGTTGCCAAGAACAGAGTGGCCTCCATCATTCTTAAATGGAACAAGTTTGGAACCACCAAGACTCTTCCTAGAGCTGGCTGCCATGCCAAACTGAGCAATCGGCGAAGAAGGGCCTTGGTCAGGGAGGTCATCGAGAACCCAATGGTTACTCTGACAGAGCTCCAGAAGTCCTCTGTGGATATGGGAGAACCTTCCAGAAGGACAACCATCTCTGCAGCACTCCACCAATCAGGCGGAGACAGAAGCCAGTATAAGGCACCTCAGTATAAGGCACATGACATCCTGCTTGGAGTTTGCCAAAATGTACCTAAAGGACTCTCAAACCATGAGAAATAAGATTCTCTGGTCTGATTAAACCAAGATTTAACTTGTTGGCCTGAGTTCCAAGCGTCACGTCTGGAGGAAACCTAACACCGTCCCTACGGTGATGCATGGTGGTGGCAGCATCATGTTGTGGGGATGTTTTTCAGTGGCAGGGACTGGGAAATTAGTAAGGATTGAGGTATAGGGACCTCCCGGGTGGCGCAGTGGTTAAGGGCACTGTACTGCAGCGCCAGCTGTGCCACCAGAGACTCTGGGTTCGCGCCCAAGCTCTGTCGCAGCCAGCCGCGACCGGGAGATCCGTGGGGCGATGCACAATTGGCCTAGCGTTGTCCGGGTTAGGGAGGGTTTGGCCGGTAGGGATATCCTTGTCTCATCACGCACCAGAGACTCCTGTGGCGGGCAGTGCGCGCTAACCAAGGTTGCCAGGTGCACGGTGTTTCCTCTGACACATTGGTGCGGCTGGCTTCTGGGTTGGATGCGTGCTGTGTTAAGAAGCAGTGCGGCTTGGTTGGGTTGTGTATCGGAGGACGCATGACTTTCAACCTTCGTCTCTCCCGAGCCCGTACGGGAGTTGTAGCGATGAGACAAGATAGTAGCTACTAAACAATTTTATACCACGAAATTGGGGAGAAAAAGGGGTAAAATACTTTTAGAGGATTGAGGTATAGCAAAGTACAGATGAAAACCTTGCTCCAGTGTGCTCAGGACCTCAGACTGGAGTGAAGCCTTCCAACAGGACAACAACCTTAATCACACTGTGAAGACAATGCGGGAGTGGCTTCGGGACAAGGCTCTGTATGTCCTTGAGTGGCCCAGCCAGAGCCCGGGCTTGAACCCGATCGGACATCTCTGGAGAGACCTGAAAATAGCTGTGCAGCGACGCTCCCCATCCAACCTGACGGAGCTTGAGAGGATCTGCAGAGAATGGGAAAAACTCCCCAAATACAGGTGTGCCAAGCTTGTAGTGTCATACCCAAGAAGACTTGAGGATGTAATTGCCGCCAAAGGTGCTTCAACAAAGTCCTGAGTAAAGGGTCTGAATACTTATGTAACATTTTTTTGTATGTGCAAACATTTCTAAAAACCAGTTGTTTCTTTGTCATCATGGGGTATTGTGTGTAGATTGATGATAGGGAAACAACTATTTAATCAATTTCAGAATAAGGCTGTAACGTAACAAAATGTAGAAAAAGTCAAAGGTGTCTGAATACTTTCCGAATGCACTGTATATTCTGTGCCTCAGGTTTCTTTCAAAAACATAACTCTACTGCCGTTGTTCCTCACAGGGTGGGACAGCAGAGCCTTCCCCTACGGACACCACTCACTGCCACCCCTCCACTGGGTCTGGGTCAGGGGATGGGGGATGGGCAGGGAGGTCTGTCAGGGGGGTCTCACCTGGTCTCACTCCCGCCAGCATTGGCAGCGGGTGGTGGGTGAACACCATGCGAGGCGACCTCGTCTGCTGCGACAGGGCGCTGAAATCGAATTTCCCCGGCTTCTTAAGAGAACCAGGCGAGGAGAGTCCTGGCAAAAATGGGATCAACAAAATGGCACAACAGAGACGTGGGTTTAATGAACAGGCTGGTGGCTATTTGCTCTATCAAATCAACTTAACTGTAGACTTAAATTTAGACTCAAGACTTCTACTTAAAAAAATGTCATGGGCTTTATTAATTGTCATCTACTGAAATCAATGGATCGATTGATTACAACGATGGATCAACCTCTCTCTCTCCATATCTCTCTGTTAGTGTACAGTCTCTGTGCTGTAGCATATCAGAACCAGGGTAGAGTAAAGTGGGGGTCCAGGGGGGAGGGAGTTGTTTCGAAGCGGCGCAGGGTGGGGAGGTTCAGAGGAAGGCTTGGGGCACAGTGTCAGAGGGAAGAGAGAGAGAGCTGGGAATTGCAATGGCATTATAATTGCTGCCACCATTGGAGTATATGAGCGAAAGACAGGATTCTGATCACTGGCATTCTACTGTGCCTTGCTGTGGTAACTGGTCCTCTGCGTGGAGTCCATGAGCATGCATCCAGTTCCCAACCTCACCATTGATAGTGCTTGTCTCAGGGTATAGGAGGACAAGGAAAATCACTTTAAAAAACACAACATCCCACCACCAATCCCACACCAGCAGTGATCTCAGCACCCAGCATCCCTATAGACAGCAGGACCTCCAGCTATATGACAACACTGTGAATAGATCCTCCCTCCCACACACTGCACTGTTAATGTACCTGTTTACAAGGAGTGTGATTTTGGACTGCTTCACAGCTAGGCCAGAATGTGTTTCTGTGGCACATTGTGTGTAGCTATATTCAGATATACTGTAGCTGCAGCCTGCCAACAGATATCAATATGTCCTTTAATTTAGTGGCCTACTGCTTGTAAAGTTAGTCTGTCAGTTGTATGTAACTCTGGGCTGGTGGGAGGGAGACTCGGCTGCCTTGTGTTAATGCATCTCCTACAGATATGGTAGATACAGAACACACACACACAAACTGTTCAGTCAGGGTGGCAAGCAGACGAACCAACGCCAATGAAGGATGGATGGAAAAGGGGAGAGAGAGTGAGAGAAAGTAAGGGAGTGGAAGAGTGACGGCATCGCCTGCACATATATTTAACAACATATCAATGTGTCCTCCTACTTCTATAAATGTCAGTTGAGGCTTCAGGACTATGAACTGTTCTTCAGTTTGGTAAAAACAGGCACACTAAGTATAGGCCAGGCTTACCAACTGGCCCAGAAACATGGCCAAATGTGTAAGAGCTGCAGAGTAAAGAGACTGTTTTATGATCAAGGCCTCGTGAGGCAGGGTTTGAGGGAAATTATTTTGATGTAAGGTAATCGGAACAGGCTATTTAGAATTGTAGGGTTTGTGACCATTGCCAAGTGGTGTGTTTGACCTCAGGGAGCCACGATATTCAAAGAATGAAATCAAGCATTGGAGAATAACTATCAAAATAAGAAATAAAAATACCTTTGCACTCAAACACACATTTTTCTACTTGCATGTCCTGAGTCACACATATACTGCACAGTTTGTGACATTATGTGCACACACACACACACACACGCACGCAAAAACTATTTTTAACAAATTCACAAACAGAAAAAACCTGACTAGCAAGAAGTCCCATAAACGACACATATTCACACAAATAAAACAAACACATAGAATAAAAAGGGGATAGTTTCAGTACGGCCTCGGGAGATGCTGAAATAGCTTTTACAAGCTGAGCATATAAACTCTAACGGGGCAGCCGTTCTGAAATACGTTTTTGAAGTGTTACTTCGGGAAACAGTTGATCACAACAATTACCCACAATGCTTCTGACTGCTGCGTTGCAGCTGGGCCTGCGTGGGCATTGGTAAGTATAGAAATGGGTAGGTGGGCACGTATGTTCTGCTAGGCAGGAATGTGTGACACCAAGTGGGAGTGGGGAGTGTGATGATCCATTTGGTGGCATGGTATTAATGATGATAAAAACACAGCATGGCACTCAGGCACTTTAAGAGGATTGGGACATTAAAATAGGAATGTGTCTCACCCAGTGAACCGCTACTGGCTGAATGAGACAAATGTTCAGGGTGGACATGCTGAATATAACCACCAAGGCTAAAGTGGGATTGTGCACTCTGTGATAGATTTGGTTTAGTTATCGTAACAAATGCAATGTCTGGGTGAAGAGCTGGGCTGGAGGACAAGACCAAGATGCCCAAGGAAAGATTTGCATGTTAGAGTTAACAGAAGTTACTCTGATCGCTCTCTTCCAGTTTCTGTTTCTCTCTGAATGTATGTGTGTGTGCCTGTGTATCAGTGTGTTTCCTTGCACCCGTTTGTATGCGTGAGCGAGCACGATCGATTGTTCTGCGCTATTTCTCAGACCAACTCCTGGCACATGGCTTGGGCAGACTGGCAGCCAATCAACTGCTCCCATGACCCTCCAGCCTCGCCACGCTAACAAGCTGGCTGCCACAAAAAAACCTAACTGTCAGTGGAGCGTGACTTCCCCACCCACAACCAGGAAAAAGAACACAGACACATATACATACAGCTCACTCCCATCAACACACATGCACATCATCAAAAACACAATGTTCCCTACCACACATATCTCCTTCCACAAGCTATCTCAGACCAATACGTTGACTACAGTACAGTGATGGGCTGAGCTTGCAATGAAGTGAGAGAGGAGAAGGAAACAACCAATGGAAATGCATAGAGGCGTATCAATGTCCCCTCAGCAGGCACTGGAGACAGCAGAGCAGGAGACAGCAAAAGTAATGATGAATTACATGATCACCTCATATGCCTCAGAGCCTTCCATTCAGGTAGTGAATCACCTTTGGAGGGGAGCTGAAACCCTCTCCCCTTCCTCCCCATACACCACCACCACCAGAACAGATGTCTGCTGTAACCCAGTAGCTCCCATTGCTGTAGACACATGGAAGCACCATCTGGACCGGAACGCTGCTACTCTCCAGATTGGGAGTGTGTGTGTGTGTGTGTGTGTGTGTGTGTGTGTGTGTGTGTGTGTGTGTGTGTGTGTGTGTGTGTGTGTGTGTGTGTGTGTGTGTGTGTGTGTGCGTGTGCATGCATGTGTGTTTGTACATGTGGAATATTTTAGAGACAGACGGTGCCTTGTGCTTTGACGGCACACCTGAGTGCATTTAGTCTTGTTTGTTTGGGATGTATTTCTCTTCCTGTCCTGCCTGTTGGAGGAGGTGTCCACTGTTGAGTGGAGGTTATGACAGGTGGGAGGGGGCACAGAACAGCACCACCTCAGTAACTGACTGGGTAAAGCTCTCAGCAACTCAACAGGAGACAGGGCCTCATTCTAGAATCTCTACCCACTCTCACAGGGCTATACCACTGATGCATGTGTTGCTGACTAAATTACTAAATGACTGCAATTCAAAACTCTTCTGCAATGTAAATTAACTGAAATTAGAATTTTGAATGAGCGAATGCAAAAAGAGTGCAAAAAATACATTGAAATCAATTAAATCAATGAACAATAGGTTACAGTTTCTTGGCAGCCCGAATCAGAAAAGATTCAACCCTAATCAAGCCCTCTACCTTAGCAAGTGGACACAGTGTTTGAGAGGTAGTAATAGACTTGGTGAAGCTACTGGGTTACCAAAAGGCTTTGGTACTTCCACAAACCACAACAGATATCTGGGAGAGAAACAAGAACAACCCAACGGCAGCAGAGAGGATAGGAATGGAGAGAGGGACAGAGAGAGAGAGGGACAGAGCGAGAGAGGGACAGAGCAAGAGAGGGACAGAGAGGGACAGAGCGAGAGAGAGGGACAGAGCGAGAGAGAGGGACAGAGCGAGAGAGAGGGACAGAGCGAGAGAGAGGGACAGAGAGAGAGAGAGAGGGACAGAGCGAGAGAGAGAGGGACAGAGCGAGAGAGAGAGGGACAGAGAGAGAGAGAGGGACAGAGAGAGAGAGAGAGAGGGACAGAGAGAGAGGGACAGAGAGAGAGAGAGAGGGACAGAGAGAGAGAGAGAGGGACAGAGAGAGAGAGAGAGAGAGAGAGAGAGAGAGAGAGAGAGGGACGGAGAGAGGGACAGAGAGAGGGACAGAGAGAGGGACAGAGAGAGGGAAGGAGAGATGGACGGAGAGATCGACGGAGAGAGGGACGGAGAGAGGGACGGAGAGAGGGACGGAGAGAGGGACGGAGAGAGGGTCAGAGAGAGGGACGGAGAGAACACTCGCTAGGAAGTGTGGAAAAATAGACAAGCAGAGAGAGAGAGATGCATACAGTACAAGTTGAGAGTTAATGTACAGTATAGATTACAATACGTATATATGAGTGCAATGATTTCTAACCATGGTAAGGAAACTGCACGCCATCGTTTTCATGCTTTATCTTCCTCTCTTGCACACTGGCCAAATGGTGCTGCACTGGAAGTCCAAACAGGAGAGAAGGGCACAGTTAACAACGGAGGAGGGGGAATTAGCAGGGTGGAACGTTAACCACAATCCACTCAGTTGATGACATGAGAGCTAAGTACAGAATGATCAACATGTAATGAAATAAGAACAGTGGCACAATTAGGAATATTATGTTGTTATAACGTGTTTGTAAATGAACTGCGTCCATATAGAGGCCACATTAAAGCAGACACATTTTACAAATACATTCACTGCTCTCCCTCCACCTTTCCCAATGGCCACCAAAAGAATAGGAGGCTTCTGTGAGGGCTGGGGATGGAAAGGGATGCATACCTTACATTAATTCATGAACATGATCTATTATAGAATTGAACTGATAATTGATTGAAGATGTCAACTATACTAAAGGGACCATTATTCAGGTTGAATATGAGGTGATGGATACAGGCACCTGGGAGGGAGTGTTGATGCTGTGCTGTGATGCTGAACACACAACAGAGGGGTTGGAGGGTAAAACCATAAGGAGACAGGGAGGTTTGGAGGGTGCAGCTTAGAGGGTAGAGAGTCTATGGGAGTCTGTGTAGAGTCACAACTTTGAGAGGATTTGAGATTTCAAGAAAGGGGGAGGATTTTGTAGAGATATTTTCTTGGAAAATATTATGCCGAAAGTTATCCACATTATATCTTTAATACAAAGCTTTTCATAGAGGCTTGAGTCTAGACTGTATCACAACCGGCAGTGATTGGGAGTCCCATAGGGCGGCACACAATTGGCCCGGCGTCGTCCAGGTTTGGCCGGGGTAGGCCATCATTGTAAATAAGAATTTGTTCTTAACTGACCTGCCTAGTTAAATAAAGGTCAAATAAAATAATAATAAAAAAAAAGTCAAGTCTGTCACCAGGCTCTGTGACTCACATATCACACACACATCACCCAGTCAAAGAACCTCTAACCACAGAACGTGACGTCCACTTGAGGTCTTTTGCCTCTTGTTGGCCGTCATTGTAAATAACAATTTGTTCTTAATTGACTTGCCTGGTTAAATAAAAGGTAACAAAAATAAAATACAATCTAGGAGCCTGAATCTAATACTTTTTTTTTTACAGAGCACAGAGCCGAGCACCAGACACACTGGTATACCACTACATACTACTGCAGAGCACACTGAAAGTATTTAGAAAAGGTGTAAACACAGGCCTACAGAGCAGGTGGATAGGAGGAGGAGGGGGAGGGAAGGAGAGGAGGAGGGGGAGGGAAGAAAACAGGTTTGACAGACAGTAGAGGGATACACTACCATAAAACACAGCAGGGGGTGTTAGATGGGGTGGGGGGGTTATGGGGGTATCTAACCTGCGTCCACATCGTTGGGCCAGCCACTGGACTGGGAGCTGCTGCCGGCCGCAGGGGAGCGGCCCGAGTAGAAGACATCGTCCACCGGGCTCTCCATCTCACTGTCGTCAATGGACTTGCGCTTGTTGGAGCTGGAGAGAGGGAGAGAGAAAGGGACTTAATGGGTGTAGAGGCAGGAATATTACTTACTTGGGAGACAAAGTACAGTCTGCTGAGAGACAGGTTAAGTGCAGGTAGCGGCTTTATTCACCATCCCTTGTCTGAACATGGCCACGTGGCCACGTGGCCAGTCCCTCAGATTAGACTGTGTACCTAGACCGGGGTCCTGCTTTTCATTTAACCCACCTGGAAGACCAGGTGTGTTGAATTTAGGCAATCCCTGAACTGATCAATTAGCTCAGTTGGTCAGGTTTGGTGCCTAGTTGGAACACAATCCTGCAGTACCTGTGGCACTCCAAGAACAGAGTTGCCTACCCCTGGCTTAGACTAAAGTATTGTAGAGCGTAAGTGTGTGTACAGTGAGTGAGAGTGTTCCTTGGATTCAAGTCCATACGAGACCTGTAAAAACATAGGTCCTTAAATGCACAATGTTTCATAAGTGGATCCAAATAAAGAATTGTATATGTTTTTGGCTGTCCGTCTGGCTGAATGTGTCTATATTAAAGTAGTGTCATGGGAAATATAGTGGAGTGAATATAACTACCTCCGTGGGAGACTTGCATAAAGCTCCATTTCAGTCCTGCAGCGTGAGAGAGAGAGAAACAGTGAGACAGAGAGAAGGAGAGAGAGAAATAGAAGGAGAGAGAGGTAAAAGGAGAGAGAGAGAAACAGTGAGACAGAGAGAAGGAGAGAGAGAGAAACAGTGAGACAGAGAGAAGGAGAGAGAGAAATAGGAGAGAGAGATAAACAGTGAGACAGAGAAGGAGAGAGAGAAATAGAAGGAGAGAGGTAAAAGGAGAGAGATAGAAACAGTGAGACAGAGAGAAGGAGAGAGAGAAATAGAAGGAGAGAGAGGTAAAAGGAGAGAGATAGAAACAGTGAGACAGAGAGATAGAAGGAGAGAGAGAAATAGAAGGAGAGAGAGGTAAAAGGAGAGAGAGAGAAACAGTGAGACAGAGAGAAGGAGAGAGAGAAATAGAAGGAGAGAGAGGTAAAAGGAGAGAGATAGAAACAGTGAGACAGAGAGATAGAAGGAGAGAGAGAAATAGAAGGAGAGAGAGGTAAAAGGAGAGAGAGAGAAACAGTGAGACAGAGAGAAGGAGAGAGAGAAATAGAAGGAGAGAGAGGTAAAAGGAGAGAGAGAGAAACAGTGAGACAGAAAGAAGGAGAGAGAGAAATAGAAGAAGAGAGAGGTAAAAGGAGAGAGAAACAGTGAGACAGAGAGATAGAAGGAGAGAGAGAAATAGAAGGAGAGAGAGGTAAAAGGAGAGAGAGAGAAACAGTGAGACAGAGAGAAGGAGAGAGAGGTAAAAGGAGAGAGAGGTAAAAGGAGAGAGAGAGAAACAGTGAGACAGAGAGAAGGAGAGAGAGAAATAGAAGGAGAGAGAGGTAAAAGGAGAGAGAGAGAAACAGTGAGACAGAGAGAAGGAGAGAGAGAAATAGAAGGAGAGAGAGGTAAAAGGAGAGAGAGAGAAACAGTGAGACAGAGAGAAGGAGAGAGAGAAATAGAAGGAGAGAGAGGTAAAAGGAGAGAGAGAGAAACAGTGAGACAGAGAGATAGAAGGAGAGAGAGAAATAGAAGGAGAGAGAGGTAAAAGGAGAGAGAGAGAAACAGTGAGACAGAGAAGGAGAGAGAGAAATAGAAGGAGAGAGAGGTAAAAGGAGAGAGAGAGAAACAGTGAGACAGAGAGAATGAGAGAGAGAAATAGAAGGAGAGAGAGGTAAAAGGAGAGAGAGAGAAACAGTGAGACAGAGAGATAGAAGGAGAGAGAGAAATAGAAGGAGAGAGAGGTAAAAGGAGAGAGAGAGAAACAGTGAGACAGAGAGAAGGAGAGAGAGAAATAGAAGGAGAGAGAGGTAAAAGGAGAGAGAGAGAAACAGTGAGACAGAGAGAAGGAGAGAGAGAAATAGAAGGAGAGAGAGGTAAAAGGAGAGAGAGAGAAACAGTGAGACAGAGAGATAGAAGGAGAGAGAGAAATAGAAGGAGAGAGAGGTAAAAGGAGAGAGAGAGAAACAGTGAGACAGAGAAGGAGAGAGAGAAATAGAAGGAGAGAGAGGTAAAAGGAGAGAGAGAGAAACAGTGAGACAGAGAGAATGAGAGAGAGAAATAGAAGGAGAGAGAGGTAAAAGGAGAGAGAGAGAAACAGTGAGACAGAGAGATAGAAGGAGAGAGAGAAATAGAAGGAGAGAGAGGTAAAAGGAGAGAGAGAGAAACAGTGAGACAGAGAGAAGGAGAGAGAGAAATAGAAGGAGAGAGAGGTAAAAGGAGAGAGAGAGAAACAGTGAGACAGAGAGAAGGAGAGAGAGAAATAGAAGGAGAGAGAGGTAAAAGGAGAGAGAGAGAGAAACAGTGAGACAGAGAGATAGAAGGAGAGAGAGAAATAGAAGGAGAGAGAGGTAAAAGGAGAGAGAGAGAAACAGTGAGACAGAGAGAAGGAGAGAGAGAAATAGAAGGAGAGAGAGGTAAAAGGAGAGAGAGAGAAACAGTGAGACAGAGAGATAGAAGGAGAGAGAGAAATAGAAGGAGAGAGAGGTAAAAGGAGAGAGAGAGAAACAGTGAGACAGAGAGAAGGAGAGAGAGAAATAGAAGGAGAGAGAGGTAAAAGGAGAGAGAGAGAAACAGTGAGACAGAGAGAAGGAGAGAGAGAAATAGAAGGAGAGAGAGGTAAAAGGAGAGAGAGAGAAACAGTGAGACAGAGAGATAGAAGGAGAGAGAGAAATAGAAGGAGAGAGAGGTAAAAGGAGAGAGAGAGAAACAGTGAGACAGAGAAGGAGAGAGAGAAATAGAAGGAGAGAGAGGTAAAAGGAGAGAGAGAGAAACAGTGAGACAGAGAGAATGAGAGAGAGAAATAGAAGGAGAGAGAGGTAAAAGGAGAGAGAGAGAAACAGTGAGACAGAGAGATAGAAGGAGAGAGAGAAATAGAAGGAGAGAGAGGTAAAAGGAGAGAGAGAGAAACAGTGAGACAGAGAGAATGAGAGAGAGAAATAGAAGGAGAGAGAGGTAAAAGGAGAGAGAGAGAAACAGTGAGACAGAGAGAAGGAGAGAGAGAAATAGAAGGAGAGAGAGGTAAAAGGAGAGAGAGAGAGAAACAGTGAGACAGAGAGATAGAAGGAGAGAGAGAAATAGAAGGAGAGAGAGGTAAAAGGAGAGAGAGAGAAACAGTGAGACAGAGAGAAGGAGAGAGAGAAATAGAAGGAGAGAGAGGTAAAAGGAGAGAGAGAGAAACAGTGAGACAGAGAGAAGGAGAGAGAGAAATAGAAGGAGAGAGAGGTAAAAGGAGAGAGAGAGAAACAGTGAGAAAGAGAGATAGAAGGAGAGAGAGAAATAGAAGGAGAGAGAGGTAAAAGGAGAGAGAGAGAAACAGTGAGACAGAGAGAAGGAGAGAGAGAAATAGAAGGAGAGAGAGGTAAAAGGAGAGAGAGAGAAACAGTGAGACAGAGAGAAGGAGAGAGAGAAATAGAAGGAGAGAGAGGTAAAAGGAGAGAGAGAGAAACAGTGAGACAGAGAGATAGAAGGAGAGAGAGAAATAGAAGGAGAGAGAGGTAAAAGGAGAGAGAGAGAAACAGTGAGACAGAGAGAAGGAGAGAGAGAAATAGAAGGAGAGAGAGGTAAAAGGAGAGAGAGAGAAACAGTGAGACAGAGAGGAGAGAGATAAATAGAAGGAGAGAGAGGTAAAAGGAGAGAGAGAGAAACAGTGAGACAGAGAGATAGAAGGAGAGAGAGAAATAGAAGGAGAGAGAGGTAAAAGGAGAGAGAGAGAAACAGTGAGACAGAGAAGGAGAGAGAGAAATAGAAGGAGAGAGAGGTAAAATGAGAGAGAGAGAAACAGTGAGACAGAGAGAATGAGAGAGAGAAATAGAAGGAGAGAGAGGTAAAAGGAGAGAGATAGAAACAGTGAGACAGAGAGATAGAAGGAGAGAGAGAAATAGAAGGAGAGAGAGGTAAAAGGAGAGAGAGAGAAACAGTGAGACAGAGAAGGAGAGAGAGAAATAGAAGAAGAGAGAGGTAAAAGGAGAGAGAGAGAAACAGTGAGACAGAGAGAAGGAGAGAGAGAAATAGAAGGAGAGAGAGGTAAAAGGAGAGAGAGAGAAACAGTGAGACAGAGAGAAGGAGAGAGAGAAATAGAAGGAGAGAGAGGTAAAAGGAGAGAGAGAGAAACAGTGAGACAGAGAGAAGGAGAGAGAGAAATAGAAGGAGAGAGAGGTAAAAGGAGAGAGAGAGAGAAACAGTGAGACAGAGAGATAGAAGGAGAGAGAGAAATAGAAGGAGAGAGAGGTAAAAGGAGAGAGAGAGAAACAGTGAGACAGAGAGAAGGAGAGAGAGAAATAGAAGGAGAGAGAGGTAAAAGGAGAGAGAGAGAAACAGTGAGACAGAGAGAAGGAGAGAGAGAAATAGAAGGAGAGAGAGGTAAAAGGAGAGAGAGAGAAACAGTGAGACAGAGAGATAGAAGGAGAGAGAGAAATAGAAGGAGAGAGAGGTAAAAGGAGAGAGAGAGAAACAGTGAGACAGAGAGAAGGAGAGAGAGAAATAGAAGGAGAGAGAGGTAAAAGGAGAGAGAGAGAAACAGTGAGACAGAGAGAAGGAGAGAGAGAAATAGAAGGAGAGAGAGGTAAAAGGAGAGAGAGAGAAACAGTGAGACAGAGAGATAGAAGGAGAGAGAGAAATAGAAGGAGAGAGAGGTAAAAGGAGAGAGAGAGAAACAGTGAGACAGAGAGAATGAGAGAGAGAAATAGAAGGAGAGAGAGGTAAAAGGAGAGAGATAGAAACAGTGAGACAGAGAGATAGAAGGAGAGAGAGAAATAGAAGGAGAGAGAGGTAAAAGGAGAGAGAGAGAAACAGTGAGACAGAGAAGGAGAGAGAGAAATAGAAGAAGAGAGAGGTAAAAGGAGAGAGAGAGAAACAGTGAGACAGAGAGATAGAAGGAGAGAGAGAAATAGAAGGAGAGAGAGGTAAAAGGAGAGAGAGAGAAACAGTGAGACAGAGAAGGAGAGAGAGAAATAGAAGGAGAGAGAGGTAAAATGAGAGAGAGAGAAACAGTGAGACAGAGAGAATGAGAGAGAGAAATAGAAGGAGAGAGAGGTAAAAGGAGAGAGATAGAAACAGTGAGACAGAGAGATAGAAGGAGAGAGAGAAATAGAAGGAGAGAGAGGTAAAAGGAGAGAGAGAGAAACAGTGAGACAGAGAAGGAGAGAGAGAAATAGAAGAAGAGAGAGGTAAAAGGAGAGAGAGAGAAACAGTGAGACAGAGAGATAGAAGGAGAGAGAGAAATAGAAGGAGAGAGAGGTAAAAGGAGAGAGAGAGAAACAGTGAGACAGAGAAGGAGAGAGAGAAATAGAAGGAGAGAGAGGTAAAATGAGAGAGAGAGAAACAGTGAGACAGAGAGAATGAGAGAGAGAAATAGAAGGAGAGAGAGGTAAAAGGAGAGAGATAGAAACAGTGAGACAGAGAGATAGAAGGAGAGAGAGAAATAGAAGGAGAGAGAGGTAAAAGGAGAGAGAGAGAAACAGTGAGACAGAGAAGGAGAGAGAGAAATAGAAGAAGAGAGAGGTAAAAGGAGAGAGAGAGAAACAGTGAGACAGAGAGAAGGAGAGAGAGAAATAGAAGGAGAGAGAGGTAAAAGGAGAGAGAGAGAAACAGTGAGACAGAGAGAAGGAGAGAGAGAAATAGAAGGAGAGAGAGGTAAAAGGAGAGAGAGAGAAACAGTGAGACAGAGAGAAGGAGAGAGAGAAATAGAAGGAGAGAGAGGTAAAAGGAGAGAGAGAGAAACAGTGAGAAAGAGAGATAGAAGGAGAGAGAGAAATAGAAGGAGAGAGAGGTAAAAGGAGAGAGAGAGAAACAGTGAGACAGAGAGAAGGAGAGAGAGAAATAGAAGGAGAGAGAGGTAAAAGGAGAGAGAGAGAAACAGTGAGACAGAGAGAAGGAGAGAGAGAAATAGAAGGAGAGAGAGGTAAAAGGAGAGAGAGAGAAACAGTGAGACAGAGAGATAGAAGGAGAGAGAGAAATAGAAGGAGAGAGAGGTAAAAGGAGAGAGAGAGAAACAGTGAGACAGAGAGAAGGAGAGAGAGAAATAGAAGGAGAGAGAGGTAAAAGGAGAGAGAGAGAAACAGTGAGACAGAGAGAAGGAGAGAGAGAAATAGAAGGAGAGAGAGGTAAAAGGAGAGAGAGAGAAACAGTGAGACAGAGAGATAGAAGGAGAGAGAGAAATAGAAGGAGAGAGAGGTAAAAGGAGAGAGAGAGAAACAGTGAGACAGAGAAGGAGAGAGAGAAATAGAAGGAGAGAGAGGTAAAATGAGAGAGAGAGAAACAGTGAGACAGAGAGAATGAGAGAGAGAAATAGAAGGAGAGAGAGGTAAAAGGAGAGAGATAGAAACAGTGAGACAGAGAGATAGAAGGAGAGAGAGAAATAGAAGGAGAGAGAGGTAAAAGGAGAGAGAGAGAAACAGTGAGACAGAGAAGGAGAGAGAGAAATAGAAGAAGAGAGAGGTAAAAGGAGAGAGAGAGAAACAGTGAGACAGAGAGAAGGAGAGAGAGAGAAACAGTGAGACAGAGAGAAGGAGAGAGAGAAATAGGAGAGAGAGATAAACAGTGAGACAGAGAAGGAGAGAGAGAAATAGAAGGAGAGAGGGGTAAAAGGAGAGAGAGAGAAACAGTGAGACAGAGAGAAGGAGAGAGAGAAATAGAAGAAGAGAGAGGTAAAAGGAGAGAGAAACAGTGAGACAGAGAGATAGAAGGAGAGAGAGAAATAGAAGGAGAGAGAGGTAAAAGGAGAGAGAGAGAAACAGTGAGACAGAGAGATAGAAGGAGAGAGAGAAATAGAAGGAGAGAGAGGTAAAAGGAGAGAGAGAGAAACAGTGAGACAGAGAGAAGGAGAGAGAGAAATAGAAGGAGAGAGAGGTAAAAGGAGAGAGAGAGAAACAGTGAGACAGAGAGAAGGAGAGAGAGAAATAGAAGGAGAGAGAGGTAAAAGGAGAGAGAGAGAAACAGTGAGACAGAGAGATAGAAGGAGAGAGAGAAATAGAAGGAGAGAGAGGTAAAAGGAGAGAAAGAGAAACAGTGAGACAGAGAAGGAGAGAGAGAAATAGAAGGAGAGAGAGGTAAAATGAGAGAGAGAGAAACAGTGAGACAGAGAGAATGAGAGAGAGAAATAGAAGGAGAGAGAGGTAAAAGGAGAGAGATAGAAACAGTGAGACAGAGAGATAGAAGGAGAGAGAGAAATAGAAGGAGAGAGAGGTAAAAGGAGAGAGAGAGAAACAGTGAGACAGAGAAGGAGAGAGAGAAATAGAAGAAGAGAGAGGTAAAAGGAGAGAGAGAGAAACAGTGAGACAGAGAGAAGGAGAGAGAGAAATAGAAGGAGAGAGAGGTAAAAGGAGAGGGAGAGAGGTAAAAGGAGAGGGAGCGATGGAAGGAGAGAGGGATAGAAGGAGAGAGAGTGAGCAAAGGGGGAAAAAAGAGACAGAAAAAACACAGACAGACAGTTTGACGGATAGGTGGAAAAAACACCAGATGAAGAGAGGAGATAGAGGAAGGAGAAGAAAGGTCCCATCACGCAATCATAGCAGAGTGAGGAAAGCATTCACAAAGGTTAGACAGCATAGAATGAAGCGTACAGAAGCTAGTATTAGTAGGCTACAAAATAATCAGGTAATGTGTGTGTGTACCTGGTGGAGGGGGTGGAGGTGATGGAGCGGCGTCCCAGGGCCACCTGGTTGATATTGTAGTAGCCGGGACTCTCCAGGTCGGCCAGGGAGAAGTTGGGGCCGGACGCTGTGGCCACTGGAGCTGAGGCACACACACAGATATATGTGACTCTTACACAACTCTTTAAACAGAGAGTATAGTAGGAAAATGCATGTGAGAACCTTGAGGTTTGTGTGTACTGGTGAGTGTGTAGTGAGAGTGACAGTGACAGAGAGGAGAGGCAGTGACTCACTCTGTGACACTCGGACCAGCTCAGCCACGTTCCACACCCCTGAAGTCACAAAGCAGTCCTGGAAACTCAAGTGCCCTGGGAAAACAGAGATGAGAGCAATGAAGATGATGAGAAGACGCTAGGACACACACACACACACACACACACACACACACACACACACACACACACACACACACACACACACACACACACACACACACACACACACACACACACACACACACACACAGGGAGCTGAAAAAGCCAGGCATAGAAAAACAGATAAGGCACTAGCATGTGTTTTCTATACGATAGGAAATGGCTTTGGTTGGACGTATCACGCACTTATCAGAAGCCCTATGGACAGGTACTCACGTCATGACTGCTTCAAGTCAAGCATGTCAAAACACTGTCCAGCAGGAGGCCTTAAATGTGCTCCACAGATTGTGCCCTGTGTAAGCTGTATACACACCATGCACACACACACACACTGTTTACATGGTGTCCAGTGGGCATCCAGTATGTCAGAGCTTGTTGCAACGTGTATGATGTCATTACTGCTATAGATTTTGGATTGTATTTGTGTGTTTAAGTTTTCTAAGAGCCCTAGTGTATGCAGGCCCTGGCAGTGGATATAGTGACCAAGTCTCTCTATCTAAGGCTATAGTGTAGTGTTTCCTGCTCCTGGGGAACTAGCACTACAAACCTGATTCCACTAATCAACTCATCATCAAACCTTCAGTTAGTGGAATCAGGTGTGTAGTGCTAGGTCAAAATGTGCCCCCGTTGGCTCCCCGGGAGCATGAATGACTAAGAAACAGTGCTGTAGTGTATGGTGTAGAGTTTATAGTGTCCACTCAGTCTATAGGTCCCTGGCTGGGTGTAAAGGAATGTGTATACACCCATATTGTGTATTGGTACCAGTTAGAACCTTTTTGAGTTCCATGTACAGTAGAACCCTCTGTAGAAAGGGTTCTACCTGGTACCATAAGGGTTGTACCTGCAACCAAAAAATGTTCTTCAAGGGGTTCTGCTATGGGGACAGCCGAAGAACCATTTAAGGTTCTAAATAGCACCTTTTTTCTAAGAGTGTAGGATGTCCAGGATCTCCATGGTTAGTGGTGCTCCTACTACACACCCTCTCCTCAGCCTGCCTCAGCCTGGGTTAACCGCAGCGGGGCCGGCTGTATGAGGTCAGAGCTCCAGTCGGCAGCACGGCCATGTGGTTCCCATCTTCCAATAACGTCAGGGTGATTTATGAGTGGGGTGCCACACTCACAGCCAGGCCCAGCAACATCAGCTTGCCTTACTATAATATACCCAAGCCCAACTCCACTGGGACACACAATAACACTCTATACTGGCCTGTGTGTGTGTGTGGGTGTGTGTGTGTGTGTGTGTGGGTGTGTGTGTGTGAAAGTGTTTAAACATGCATCTGCATGTATAAATGACAGTGTATATGTTCACACTGTGAACTCACCATTGGGCGGTGGCTTGATGTCTGTGTCTCCTTGCTGGTTTGAGCTGTCTGATTGTCCGGATTCTGTGGAAGAGAGACAGAGAGAGAGAGAAACAGAGAGAGAGATGGTGGAGAGAGGTGGAGGTTAGGCAGGAGACAGATGCCTGGACGGTACCCAAGGTGAGGGGGCAGTGGGCGGAGGACAGCATAGGAACACTTTGGAAGGTATTTTAAAACCCCTTCTTTCCAGAGGCAGAATTGGGTCTTAGATTAAAGGTTTAACATTAGAGTCATGAAATGGCAAATCAAACACCAAAGACTTTACTTTCCAGAGCCATTCACAGTAGAGGAATCACTACTAATACTCTCTCCAGAGAGCATCAAGTATCAAAGAGGAATGGTTTGGTGTTCCAGTTTGAGAGATGAAACAACTGTGTGTTTGTGACATTTCTTGCCCCATTGTATCTCTAGCACTCCTTCCTTTTCTCTTTTTTTCTCTCTCTCCCTTACTCTCCCCACTCTCTTCTTCAGCATCCCTCTCTCTCAATCCCAGGGAGCCACAGTGAACACACACACACACACACACACACACACACACACACACACACACACACACACACACACACACACACACACACACACACACACACACACACACACACACACACACAGGGAGTCCTGTTTGACTGCAGGCTGTTGGCACAGTGTGGCAGGTGAAGTTCCCATGTAACCCCAGCTTGCAGCCTCTCTCTCCCTCCACACTGATGACTAGTGTAAGCTGAGGAGTGTAAATGTGAAGCCCGGGTCCGCGAGGCGTCATTGGGACTGCGTCTCACTCAGCTCTTTACCTTAACGACTGTGCACAGAGAGGCCTGTGCTAGTTTGGTTTGGCCCCGCTTAGTGCCATTCTTTCTCTGCTGCGTAATGCAACCTTGAAGAGCTTTATGGTTGGATCATATATACCATTCAAGCCAATTACCCCCACAGCACTGTAGGGTTTAAGGCAGTGTGGGCCAAGTATCCCCATTACCCCTACTACTAGGCCCCTCCCTCCCTCCGCTTCATCTAAGCCCCTCAGCATCCTCGTCTTGGGGAGGCTAGTCCTGCCGCATCATTCACCCCACCGCCAAACACGAGAAAACCAAAACAAAAGGACAGAATCGCCATATCACTGGTCTAAAAGGAGTCTCTTTTTCCCTCTCTCTGAATGGAGTCTCAGTCTCTCGCTCTTTTTCTCTACTCTCTCTGCTTCTCCCTCACTCACGCTGTCGCTCTGTGGAATCCTGGCACCCATTTTAGCATTTGGCAGCCATCTTAGCTTTGGCGGTACCAATACATTCCTGCTAGTTGATGGTGCACCCACACTCGCTAGCACACACACTCTCATA
Source organism: Oncorhynchus mykiss (assembly GCF_057628025.1). Classification (NCBI taxonomy): domain Eukaryota; kingdom Metazoa; phylum Chordata; class Actinopteri; order Salmoniformes; family Salmonidae; genus Oncorhynchus; species Oncorhynchus mykiss. Next base: position 52,858,213 of record NC_143034.1, read on the forward strand.
CAGACCCAGTGGTATGGAAGATAAAAGATCTACAGAGGATATACACTGCAGATGGAGTGAAAATAAAACCACCAAAACCACCGTTTGTCTCCAGTCATTGTTTGCCGTGCTGCTGAACCTCTGCAAGCTGCTAAATGAAAAGCTAGACTGGACGACTGCAGCAGAGCCGCGCTGACAAATCATCACGGAAAATAGGAGGAAACATAAGGAACACATCCAGACAGAGACCATTGTTACATTCCTGTGAGAGGTAAATAAGGTGAACTCGAGTGCAAGCCAACATTTCAACTGTCGGATGGTGTATAAGGGGACCATCTAAGTCTGTTGAGGCCCTTCATTTTGAAAGTAATACAACCTAATTTGGGCATACTCCCACTATGTAAAAACATCTTAATATGCTTGAACCTATATATTATCGAATTTTTTTGACACAGTTCAATTTTTTTTTAAAATGTTTTTAAAGAGTCTGGGTCATCATAACAACAGTAGGGATACCCCTCCATTCAGGTGGTTAGTGAGAGGGTGAGCTGTTACAGCAGTCACACTGACTCTGATAGAACCTGACAGCCCAGTTCTGCCTCAATTATTCTCCCCAGACATACCAGCTGTGATCAATGCAGCTCGACACCTGCGGGCCCCCCGGGGACCATACACCCAATCAGACTGGGGCCAGGGGGTTTCCTGACTACTCACCTGGCCAGGGAAAACCCTGGGTCCTTGTTATGGTCTATAGTTAAGAGTTTTTCCTTGTCATGTCAGGAAAAACTGTCCTTAAATCAGACCACTGTTAGATCACCAGTCTAATCTAACGGAGGCCCCCTGGTGGTCTGGTGGAGTGTTAACAGCATCCGTTAAATTCTAATAGCTGCTGTCTACTGTAGCCTACAGTATATGAACCTCCAACCCTACTGCATGACACATTAGCAGTGCTAGTTTCCTGGTGCTGGATCTGAGTGTGTTGGAGGCGAACAAAGGAAGGATGATGAAGGGATGAACAGGGGAGAGCTCATCAAACAGAGAGGAGATGCTCTGACAATGGAGAGGCTGTCCATTATTAGTGCTGCTGCTCTACAAGCCAACAGGCTGGGAGGAGAACCACTGCCACCACGACACCATTCCAAGGGTTACACACACAGCAGCCATACACTGCTCACCCTTATCTACAGCACACAGTCGCCCCAAGGGCCCCTGTACACATCCTGGAGAGATAATGCATCACACACACTCTATTAAACAGACATACAGTACATACACATTAACAGACTCACTCCCATCACATTCATACACACATACACATACATTTGTCACTAAGTCTCCACATCATACAGTACATATACACTAAGTGTACAAAACATTAGGACTGACAAGGTGAATCCAGGTGAAAGCTATGATCCCTTATCGATGCCACTTGTTAAACCCACTTCAATCAGTGTAGATGAAGGGGAGGAGACAGGCTAAAGAAGGATTTTTAAGCCTTGAGACATGGATTGTGTGAATGCTATTCAGAGGGTGAATGGACAAGACAAACGTTTTAAGTGCCTTTGAACGGGGTATGGTAGTAGGTGCCAGGCACCCTGGTTTGAATGTGTCAAGAACTGCAACGCTGATGGGTTTTTCACACTCAACATTTTCCCGTGTTTATCAAGAATGGTCCACCGTCCAAAGGACATCCAGCCAACTTGACACAACTGTGGGAAGCATTGGAGTCAACATGGGCCAGCATCCCTGTGCACATCTTTCGCCACCTTGTAGAGTGCATACCCTGTCAAATTGAGGCTGTTCTGAGAGCAAAAGTGGGTGCAACTCAATATTAGGAAGGTGTTCCTAAAGTTTTATACACTCAGTGTACTGACATTCTGGCTACAACACTTGAATACATTTAAAACACTATACCCCATAGACTGAGGAAATTACTATTACTGAACGTAGGCCTACACACAGAAGTAGAATGAATAGAAAGGGCGTCTCCATTGCGAGTGTACCCATAGGAGCAAAGCAGGAAATAAAAGCAAGAAGTATGCCCATCAATCTGTGCTGTGATTTGTTGAATCAGCTCAACTGACATTACAAAAAAATACATTACATTGCATGAGCCACATCAGTTAACATAATTTGAAAGACCATTCTATATTACCATGGAAATGATTGCATCATAATACCAGGCAGCCATTGCGAGCGTACCCATGAGTTTATCAGTCACATTGCCAGGGTTAGAGGGTTCCAAGGCCCTTCTATTCATTCTGATTTCTATGGGCCTACATTACTAATCAAACACACTTGTGATTTGGATGCATCATAAAGACACGCAACAATATATGATAAACACACTCTCACTGTGCCAGGTCTAATAGACTCATTTGCCATGCGCATATTCATAAATGAATGCGCTCGTACATACAAATAGGCACTTTTTACCTATTTACCACCCGGCTTAGAGCATTTGTTTATGCATTACAGGCACACATGAGCAAACAGCATGTTTTAATGTAATGTGCATCAACTGGAAGGGGATTTTACATGGCACAGTGAAAGATCAACATTGAGTCAAATGGCAGAGATAAAGCCAATGGTTCCACAGTCAAACTTGATGACAGGAGTGTGGATGGCCTCTCAGCAGGCTACTGTGCTCTGAGCCAGGGCTCAGCTCCGTCTCTTCTCTTCTGTCTCTCTTCACCTCTCTCCCTTTCTCTCTCTCCTTCTAAAGTACAATAACAGTCCTGGATTCCATCTCTTTTTCTCTGTATGTATTTATTTTCTCTTCTCTCTGCTTTGTTTCTGACTGCTGTTACTGTCTCGGACTCAGATATATCTTCTCTCTCTCTCTCCCCCCCCCCATCTCTCCCTGCCCATCTCTCTCCCTCTCTCCCTCCCCATCTCTCCCTCTCCCTGCCCATCTCTCTACCTCTCTCGTTCTCCTTCTCTGGGAGTACAGTCCTGGATTAGACTCAGGTTGACCCGGCTGCCCTCGACTTCTGTCTGCCACACAGTGGGCCGGTTCAACTGAAAAAATGAACAGATGGAGGACAGGAAGTAGGTACACATACACACACACACAACAGCTGGCCAGATGTGGCTCACTGTCATTGTTTGTTTGTGTGTGTGTGTGTGTGTGTGTGTGTGTGTGTGTGTGTGTGTGTGTGTGTGTGTGTGTGTGTGTGTGTGTGTGTGTGTGTGTGTGTGTGTAGTGATGGCTGGGAATGGCTGATGAATGGTTGGTGTGACATGGCACTGCACAGAGGAGGCATGCAAAGTATAAATATCAACAGTAACGTGCTACTGTCATATGCTGTTGTGAAGTGTAAAGCTAACATGCTAACTACAAGTAAGTGTTACAATTAAGGCTCATAATGCTCTCTGTAATAGAGTGCAACAGTGAGCAACAAAGCTGCAGGCTACAGAACAGACGACCATGAGTAAATCAGGATAGTACGTCTGAATCTAAACAATCAGTATGCTGGCAAACAGCACTCTCTCTCTCTCTTTCAACAACTCCTCATCTGAGGCCAGCTCGCGTGTGTTCTCCCAGTGGCCGAGGGCCATGCCTGCAGTCAGACTCTCCCACCCCGGGTGTTGTGTCATTTAAGGATAGAGCGCCATGATTCCATTCACAGTGAAATGATAGGGACCTCTTCCTACGCCTGCGAGAGGCCTTTAGACAAACCTCTCTCTCTCTCTCAGCACCATCACACAGGGTTTTGGCCCTAACCCTGTCATTGACGGTAAACTGTTTGGGCAGGCGTGGCTACGGCCGCATGTGGGAACCCAGCTGTGGTGGACCCATATATCTCAGGCCTGACACGAGAGGAGCTGCCTGGCTGGAATCCCTCACACACACGCATGCATACACATACTGACGAACACACACACACACACACACACACACACACACACACACACACACACACACACACACACACACACACACACAGAGAGAGAGCTACTGTATGTCTAACTATAATTGTAAGGACTTTCTGGGGACCATCAATTGATTCCCATTCAAAATCCTATTTTCCCTAACCCCTAAACCTAACCATAAACCTAACAATAACCCAAAATCTAATTCTAACCCTAAACCTAACCATAAACCTAACAATAACCCGAAATCTAATTCTAACCCTAAACCTAACCACTAAGCCTAAATTAGATTTTTTTTGTTGGTTTATTATTCTTGTGAGGACTTCTGGTACAAAAAAGTATAGTAAATCGTGTACACACACCACACACAATACTCCCTACATCTGAACATCAAATACAGCTAGAATAGGTCAATACCACAGTGGGAGTCTGGGTCGTAAGGTTAGGCTATGGCTCCCAGAGACCTAAACATCTTTGCTAGCCTGGTGTGAGCACACTTCCTTAATCGCCATGTAAACACATACCAGTAGCAGGATTATGTGTTTGAGCAGCACGTAGGTTTACAGTATATGATCTATATGTTTTTTTAGTGTAAAAGATGGATGTGGAGTAAAGGTATTTGACCAAATATGTATACATGCAAGCTTGTATATCGTGTCGATATCCCAAAAATGTTGATATCCAGAAGCAGTCCTTTTCACTTCATGATAGTGGGCGTGCACATGTGGTTTCAAGTGCATGAACGTAGTACATAGGCTACGCGTGTGTGTACACAGTCTCCTCTCCCCGCACAGCAGAATGGGAAAGCCCCCGCAACCTCCCCATCCCCCAGTCCTCCACACCCACCCCTGGATAAAGAGCCCCCAGAGCCTCTCCAATTGGGTTTCTCTTAAGAGTTTTATCGGTATGATGCTAAACATACCTTAATGCCCTTAAAATGTTCCAACCCCTCCTAATCCCCCAGGCTATCCCACACAGATGTTCACTCAGTTCTTTTATTGGACATTATTTTAACATTTAAAAAATCCCCACTTATTTATTCATTTCCTATCTTCCTAACCATACATCATCATCTGACCATCCCCCCCACATCCCCCCTTTCTCACCCCATATTTCGGCAGGCATTGTCATTGGACACCCGTGGTGGATCCTTTGAGTTTAAGCTCCTTGGGGCAAAGAGGGCACCAGGTTCAGAGGAGACATTAGCCAGTGTAGACAGATTCCAATATATTACTGGACTTCAGTATTAGATCAGTATGTTGCCGTGTGATTAATTGCGAGGGTGTACAATGTATCCGTTTTGGTAAGAATATAAATATATCTACTGTACATGAATATTTCTATGAGATTGTATCTTAATGTGTATAAAATAGGCATCATACTTCCTCCAGAGCATGTGTGTATAATACGAGATAAGCATGTAAATTGTGTGAGTGTGCGTGAGTGAGTGTAGCAGTGAGTACATGTGAGTTTGCGTGCGTCTGTGTGTGTGTCTCTGTGTGTGTGCTCTGCATGGCGGCCCCAGCTCTGTGCCAATGAGGAGCAGGTGTGGGGAGGCTGCCCTGTGTAGCCCGGTGCCCATCTGCGTGCCCGTCTGTGTGCCGCCTGCACCCACACCGTGCCAACACCACACAGAGCAGGGGGAGCCATGGGGCGAGAGGGGGTGAGTGGGGCCTAAGGGGACTCAACCATGGGAGAGTGCAGAGGGGGGTGGTGAGGGTAGAGGAAAGGGGCTGGCGTCCTGCCCATGTATACCCCTCTCCCTATTCTCTCTCTGATGCTTTCATCTTTTATCTGTCCCTCTGCTGATCAACCAGGGTGTAAAGAGCCAGACACACAGTGTGACAGTAATTCACAGAGCAGCATAGGCCATTTAACTTGATTGATTGATGTATTGGTTTTAATTTGATATGACAGATAAATAGCCCTCTGTGCTGATTCAAATGACCCTGACTTTCTGAGATCCCATGTGTTTCCTTTTGAAATTTCACATACTGTTACTATAAGGCTACCTCTCTTTCGTATCGTCTGAGATTCCCAAAGATTGAAAAGCTGCCGCGGTCATCCCCCTCTTCAAAGGGGGAGACACTCTAGACCCAAACTGCTACAGACCTATATCTATCCTACCCTGCCTTTCTAAGGTCTTTGAAAGCCAAGTCAACAAACAGATTACTGACCATTTCAAATCCCACCGTACCGTCTCTGCTATGCAATCTGGTTTCAGAGCTGGTCATGGGTGCACCTCAGCCACGCTCAAGGTCCTAAACGATATCATAACCGCCACCGATAAGAGACATTACTGTGAAGCCGTATTCATCGACCTGGCCAAGGCTTTCGACTCTGTCAATCACCACATTCTTATCGGCAGACTCAACAGCCTTGGTTTCTCAAATGATTGCCTCGCCTGGTTCACCAACTACTACTCTGATAGAGTTCAGTGTGTGAAATCGGAGGGCCTGTTGTCCGAACCTCTGGCAGTCTCTATGGGGATGCCACAGGGTTAAATTCTCGGGCCGACTCTCTTCTCTGTATACATCAAAGATGTTGCTCTTGCTGATGGGGATTCTCTGATCCACCTCTATGCAGACGACACCATTCTGTATACCTCTGGCCCTTCTTTAGACACTGTGTTTACTAACCTCCTGACGAGCTTCAATGCCATACAACTCTCCTTCCGTTGCCTCCAACTGCTCTTAAATGCAAGTAAAACTAAATGCATGCTCTTCAACCGATCGCTGCCCACACCTGCCCGCCTGTCCAGCATCACTACTCTGGACGGTTCTGACTTAGAATATGTGGACAACTACAAATACCTAGGTGTCTGGTTAGACTGTAAACTCTCCTTCCAGACTCACATTAAGCATCTCCAATCCAAACATACCCTCATAAAACTGACCATCCTACCGATCCTCGACTTCGGCGATGTCATTTACAAAATAGCCTCCAACACTCTACTCAACAAATTGGATTCAGTCTATCACAGTGCCATCCATTTTGTCACCAAAGCCCCATATACTACCCACCATTGCGACCTGTACGCTCTCGTTGGCTGGCCCTCGCTTCATACTCGTCGCCAAACCTACTGGCTCCAGGTCATCTACAAGTCTCTGCTAGGTAAAGCCCCGCCTTTTCTCAGCTCACTGGTCACCATAGCAGCACCCACCCGTAGCATGCACTACAGCAGGTATATCTCACTGTTCACCACCAAAGCCAATTTTTCCTTTGGCTGCCTTTCCTTCCAGTTTTCTGCTGCCAGTGACTGGAACTAACTGCAAAAGTCACTGAAGCTGAAGACTCATATCTCCCTCACTAGCTTTAAGCACCAGCTGTCAGAGCAGCTCACAGATCACTGCACCTGTACATAGCCTGCACTGCACCTGTACATATCTGTAAATAGCCCATCCAACTACCTCATCCCCATACTGTATTTATTTATTTATCTTGCTCCTTTGCACCCCAGTATCTCTACTTGCACATTAATCTTCTGCACATCTACCATTTCAGTCTTTAATTGCTATATTGTAATTACTTTGCTACCATTGCCTATTTATTGCCTTACCTCCCTTATCCTAACTCATTTGCACATACTGTATATAGACTTTTTCTACTGTATTATTGACTGTATGTTTGTTTATTCCATGTGTAACTCTGTGTTGTTGTATGTGTCAAACTGCTTGCTTTATCTTGGCCAGGTCGCAGTTGCAAATGAGAACTTGTTCTCAACTAGCCTACCTGGTTAAATAAAGGTAAAATAAAATTAAAATAAATAAAAAAAGGCTACTAAAAATATACTTTAACAAGTGTAATGACTGTTTGGCCACCAGATGTAACTCACTGGCAGTGGGCAGTGGGCACAGAACACATGCTAAAGAAATCTGCTAAGAGAGGTAAATATGTGACTGCATTCTGTGAAACAGGAGCGATAGGGGGAGGGGACACACACAGACCTATAGACAGTGTACAGAATCTGCATGGACATACTGTATGAGTGTGTGACCCTGTGGACCGTATTGAGAAGGGAAACAGCAGGCCTATATGACAGACATGAGAAAGTGTGATTTACATGGAAGTGGTGTGTGTGGGCACAGCCTGTGTGTGGGTCTGCTAGTGGGAGTGAGGGTCATGTGATGTCCCTCTCTGCCAGGGAGAGAGTGAGACAGAGAGAGGAGAGAGAGAGAGAGAGAGAGAGAGAGAGAGGGAGAGAGAGAGAGAGAGAGAGAGAAAGAGAGAGAGAGATAGGAGAAGGGGGCTAGGGGGGTCGCGAGAGCTGTGGGAACACCAGGCCTTGCCAAGAAAGAGGAGAGCAGAGAGAATAAAAGGAATGAGAAAGAAAGAGAGACTTGTTGGCAGAGAGTGGGGGGAGGGGAGCAGAGAGGGGAGGAGAGGAAGAGAGAGTACAGCCATGATCAAAACTCTCTCTGCAGGGTAGAGGAGAGGAGGAAAACACACACACGCAGCAACCAGGAGACAGGGCCAGTCCCGGTGTTAGGGTCACAGTCTACCAACTCTGACCCTGTGTCTGGGGCCACATGCATGAAGTGGTGTGCTCTGATCTGGGCCTATCAATTAAGGAGAGAACAGAGACTGACCTGCCACTCAGGCTGTGTGTGTGTGTGTGGATTGGCAGGGGGGTATCACACAGAGAGCATATAGAGTGTGAACTTGTGAACTTTTGGCCAGCAGTTCCAGCGCCATCTTATGCCAGTCTACCCTCGGGCACAGGGCAAAGTCTTACCAGTAGGAACAACAACAAGCATGAGGAAAGTACTGGAATGGAATATTCCATTCTCTTCCAGCAGGGGCATACGTCTATTTGCCTTTGTGAAAATGTTTGTATAACACAATGTGGGCCTCACAGTGCAGCTCTGCCAGAGGGACAGTATGTGGTGAGGTGTTGGGCTCCTTGGTGCAGCTCTGCCAGAGAGACCACAATACCATAACAGCAGTCATCTGCCAGGTTGTCTACCACGCCATGTAGGTTATAACATGAGATTATAACCCTCTATTCACGTTCTAAGAGCCTGTTATATCACACTATTTACACCAGTGGGCCTTAGTTTAATCCAGTGAGACACCAGGCCAAAAATATTTAACGATTTATTTCGGGTTTGTGCACTATGCAAATAAATGCTCCCAAATCTATCTGGGCTTGGAGGACGTGTTTAACGAGGGCAGTAAAACTCCACACAAACACATAAATGCCTGTAAAAATAATGTGTGCGCTGCATAAATGCTCTTTCTGACTAATGAATTAGAGAGCGATGAATGGACATGTAAAAATCCACATCCTGTCTAGATGATGCCAAAGGCGTCTGTATGTATGTGTACGCTTATCTACATATTGAGTGCCAAAGTGTGTTTGTGTGAATGTGTGTGTCTCCTCTCCTCTCTCTTGCCCTGCTCAGTGTATGACTGTGTGGGTTTATGTCAATTTGTATGAGTGTGTTGAATTAGGGAGCTTGGTGCAGCTTCCCTAAGTCGATGCCAGCTCATTGTAGGAGAGAGGCCAGTGACAGCCCTTATCTCACTCACACACACACACACACACACACACACACACACACACACACACACACACACACACACACACACACACACACACAAAGGCCGATCCAGGGAACTTAAGTCCCTGTCATGAAGGGCTTTCCCCAGCAAACACGAAGGAGGGAGCGAAATCAATCTTCCTGTGAAAAAATTGAGCGCCAACCGAGAAACAGATGAGCCCATGAGAAACAACAATCAGACAAATGGGGGCACCGATAGAGAATCAACCTCTGACCACCAGCTGTCTGCGTGTCATGGGCCCAACCGTCATTTGTCTGCCTGTCCTTAACTGACCCGACCTCAAGGTCATTGGCTCAGAGTCAGCGGGAGGGTGTGTGTTGCGCACGCTCCTGCTATCTGTGTTGATGCTGGCTTTATCTCATGCACAGCAGATAAGGTGAATAAACAATCTGTCTGGACTTCCTTCAGGGTTAAATGCTATGTGGGCCAGCCAGGACACCTAGCCTAGTGCTGCACACACAGACAGGTGCCCAGGCCTACTGCCCTCACATGAAGCTGTTGCCCAGGATCAGGGCCAATGGTGCTGGGACAGGGGTTACAGTCAAGTCCCAGGTTTCAGCCAGAGAGCACAGGCCCAAAGTTGAGTTGGATTTCGATAAGCTATGTTGCTGACATAACAACAATGGTGACTGAGTGGAGCCTGTGTGTGGGTATACTGTATGCATAGCTGAATGAGTAAGTGATGGGACCTCATGAAGTACTGCTGCAAGGCTTAGTTCATATCATTCAGCTTATGGAAGCACTCAGCTTCTCTCATTGTAAAGCCGATAATTGGAGATTTATTCCATCTATCAATTCATCTATTAACTTATTAACCAAGATAAGTCTGTAATACCTTCCTGCTTCCATCGGTCTCAGAAAATCACCTCAATAATAAGAGATTATCAATGACAATCCACTAACACTATAATACGTATAACATTATCATTATCAATCATCACCATCTCTTGAAGCACTTCATCAGACATGTTCTAACATGTTTCAACTGTAGAGAGAAAGAGGGAGATGGAGACAAAGAGAAAGAGAAGGGAATAAAAGCTGTAAACGAAAGATTGGAGAGCCTCTCTCGTACAACAAAAGAGGGATACCATAGTTTTCCTTTGTAGGAGGGAGAAATAGTACTGTACCAGTGAGAGGGCAGGGCAGGGCGGGGCAGGGCTGGGCGGGGCAGGGCAGGGCGGGGCAGGGCTGGGCAGGGCAGGGCAGGGCAGGGCGGGGCAGGGCTGGGCAGGGCAGGG